>NW_026865677.1:0-74796 GCF_026571515.1 Ruditapes philippinarum
CCTCATACCGATCGGAATTATAGGCTTTTATTATGACCGACTAAAAGGCTCGAGAAGTTGCTGTCGCCCTTTCACAAAATCTGATTTCATTCCATAAGGGCGCCGCGCTTCGGCGCGGACGCCAATAACTTGCTGATCAATTTTCACTTAGGTTGATTCAATTTTGAATAAGCTTTGCAGATATGTATTTTTACAAGAACTATTTAGCTTTAATATTATCCGAAGCCGTCAAAGTCAGCGACGAGTAATGAAATGGGAATAATTTTCTGAAACGTGATTTTAATTGAGATTTGCTTCGGGTGAAGACAACTTTCTGTCCGTAGAGCATGAATATTAATACTCATCACAAGACAGTGTCTTATATTGATCTCAATTATGGTACATGTAAATATGTTTAATTTTTATGTTCAATTAAAATGTTGCTTAACTTGCAGATGTTATTATCATTCAATGATATTAAAATGACATAAAGTATTTATGATGAACAGTCCTAGAATATTTTGATAAGGAACCGTCAGTTGTAAAATGGTATTGTATGATCTTATAATGAACAGTCGTCATACCTGCTGGTATGTCATTTATAAATGGTTTTTAGGTTTTTCTTTAACAATCCGAATGTAGACCTCAATGAAATGTTCTGGAATATTAACAAAATGAATAGTCAACCATATTAACCATTTATATGAATGGCTGAACGATAAATGGCGCAATGTGCATATCTTCTTATTTAACAGCACATTTTAAGCAAAAAGAAAAGAAACTATAAGTCTGAAACATTCTGTCATAGTCTCCCCATCAGTACATTCAGTGCTTTGATTGGGGAGGCTATGCCTCCCCAATGTTAATACCATCCGTCAAATCTTACTGCCGCGGTAGTCAGGTCAAAAAATAGTACCTTGATTTTTTCTAAGCTGACTCATCACTCATCACAGACATTTACAATATGAAAATATTTTCATTCTTTTATTTCATATCTGCAATTTGTAAAGATAATAATTCTCTGAAAAATTCTTGATTTTTGTTTGTTATTTTTTCAAAATCACTACTCCGTGATGTCATACTGCCGCGGTAATCAGGTTTAGGCATACGTACGTTGGTAATAAATAGTTCTGGTATGAAAACCCTTCTATATAATAACTTTATCAATATTTTTTTTAACAAAAAGCATAAATGAAAATTTATAGGTAAATGCTTTAATTAGATGGCAAATATTCTTTATTATTTTTGATAACAATTTTCCAATTACTACGCAGCGACCAACTGTTTATGACGGGTCATTAACTAGAACGTTGCAACACCGTAGTCTCAATATCATGCATGTTCTTTTGTTGTTATAAATCATTAATAGTCCTTAATATTTTTCTAAAGATAAAAAATGGTAAACTGTCGCTTACATCAGAGACATGAATCATGCTTGCGTGATAACTAAGGAAAACTAACTTATTAGTACACCTTAGGAGGTTGTACGCGGAAAACGCTCATAAACCGCTATATCATATAGCTGTTAGTAAATATTTTGCATACATTTAACTAAAAATTCACTAATGGTGATGAACATATAGTTTGAAAACATTATATTCTTAAACCATGTATAGCCGGAAAAAAAAACTATTTAACTACAAAATCCGTAAGGACCCTCCGACAAAATTTCACCACAAGATTAAATTTAATATTAGCAAAATAAAAAAAGCAATACTTATATTTTCATCTCACATAATTCATTAATCAAACTTTTAACATAAAAGTATCTTTTAAAAATATGTATGGCATTTGACAGATCCCTACTCTGATCTTTTATTTGTAAAGGAATAAATTTAAACGTTGCTCTTTTGTTTAGGAATATTTTGTAGTGTAGTTAATCTATCCACTAATCTCATAATTAGAATTAGACAGGTCAGGGATTTATACAACCAGTTGTTTAGTTATCTACGCTCATTTTAATCCCAATAGAAACATCCAAATATTTGGGGTAAAAAACATGACCAAAGTACCTAGTAGTCGTTTACCCGGTGGTGATCCCATTCAATTGATTATAGATTCGAATAGAAAACACAAATAGAAACATGTGTTTCGGTACAACAAAAATCGGAAGTAAAGTGAACAGTTAAATGACAGAAATATGTGGTCAAATATGTTTTAACAAGGAAATAATTATTTCAGAGAAAGACGCAATGAATGAATGACTCCGTATTGTGTAATTAGAAAGTTTATTCAATTCTAGGGCAACGAATCATAATTTGATAGTCCATGTGTAATAAAATTTTCAATACAGATTATGAGATATATAAAAATATTAAAGAATAAGAAGCTTTAAAAAACAAAACAAAAAAAAACGCATATATATAAGAATGACTTACAGTCGAGCATCCATATCTTACGAAATTTTAATTTGAAAACGATAATTGCGCGCGCTGAAGTGATTAATGTTTATTTGAATAAATCAAATAAAAAGAACTTATATGTTTGTGTTCTAAAAATAATTGGCGGCATAAGACGAATTTCGTTTTCATTTTACAACACTTGAAAAATTACTACAGAAAATATGTTGTTGTTTTTTTGTTTTGTTTTTTTTTTCAACAAAAGTGTGTGTGTTTTAAGTTTATTTATACTCGGCGCCGGAATAACCATATGTTCGAGATTATAGCATCGGGGAAGTCTTTTTCAAGCAGAATCTTCCTGGTAGCCCATTCTTCGTTCGTTGGTGGTAAAGGAGACGACAATACTGTCAAGGCATCAACTTTCTGACTGACGATAACAAAAACGGCATTCATTAGCGCCAAACCTCCAGAGTAAGTTACGACAGGTCAACCAATCACCTCTGGTACTCGAGATGACTTGACCTTGACCTGCCGTGTGCCTTCTCCGCGACGTGCATACCTCTGGAGGGATTTGAAGAAGTTTAAAAAAAAACCTCCAAAACACGCTATTTATAACACCATTCATAGCACTGACGCTTCGATGTTCTCATCTATTTGCGGGAAATGGTCGACAAGGAAAACCCTACGTAATAACCGCACACCCTGTTAACAACAGATTTTCCGCAGTATATATTTAAATCTAGTGAGGTTTAAAATCTATCGATTAACTACAATAAGTTGGTTGAGTGTTGGCGGTAAAAAAGAAGATACAAGAAAAGCATTGATGCAAAGCATCAAAGGGCGTCCAAGCAAGAAATGCAGCAAGTGAAGATGAACTAGTACACATATGATAACAAGATATTCTTACAAACTACCAGAAATGTATATCACTTATGAATGAGCGGACGATGAACTTTGATTGGCATGCTAGAGATTAGAATATTACTAAAAGTCTTGTTATTTCTTAATTATCGTGGTTATTAATAGCAACGGATATACATGTATGCAATCATTTATAATCCATATGTGTAACGCATGATCAACACGTACCACACCTTTGTAATTGTCCCTTATTATGTTATCGCTATCAGCGAAAAACCCCTCTTAAGGTATCTGTTCACACTTTAAGTTAGTAAAAATATGACACTGGTTATATTACCATGTTGATCATGTTGAGCATAATTGTTTATTATACAATAATTGTAATATCTATTAATTTTAATCAAAAAATTTTTTTATGAATATTGTTTTCTTTTCTTTTTTGTGTTTTATGTGCTATTTTAATACTGAGTTTTTACTACTCTTTTTTTATTAAAATTGTAAAATAAATTTTAAGAACTCAATTGTCATATTGACCGACGATTATATAAGTCAAAGCTTAACTGGAAAAAGTCAGTAAATTATGGTTTATCTTTCAATATATAATATTGTTTATTCTTAAACCATGTACATGTACATTTGTATTTTTCTTTATCATTTTTAAATTATCAATAAATTGAATAATTCATAAAATCTAATTTGTAACTTTCAATAATTCCTCGGCATCTTTACTAAACACGGATAACAAATTAAATTAAATGTTTCAAAGTTGATAATGTCATTTTAATACCATAAAAATGAACCTTTTTCTCAATTATTGTACATATCACGGATTTATATCACATATAAATCCGTGTACATATTTATTGTTTTTATCTCATATAGATAAAATGAAACATGCTATTGTTGTTTTTTTTTCTAATTGTAACGATATCAAACATCTACTCCAAAACCGGGAGAGACCGGACAATAAACGTGTGGTACTATTCGCCGGTCACTAGTAAAATCCCGGTCAAAATAGACCGGGAGAGACCGGTAATTACCGATAGGAGTGATAAATAGATATATCTATAAATAGATTTTTGGAATATTTAGGTCATCAACTGATCATTCTAGGATACATGTACAACAATAACATACCATGATAACCCACCACTGTGTACTACAAAATGATAAATAAAAAACCCCGAAGAGCGCGATTTATTGACGGAAAAGGTTATTTCATTTGAAAATGTTTGCATTGCGAAATTCTCCAGTTCGCTATTCATTGAACATATCGCGACATTTCATTCTTAATTACTAATCAAGCACCCTCATACCGATCGGAATTATAGGCTTTTATTATGACCGACTAAAAGGCTCGAGAAGTTGCTGTCGCCCTTTCACAAAATCTGATTTCATTCCATAAGGGCGCCGCGCTTCGGCGCGGACGCCAATAACTTGCTGATCAATTTTCACTTAGGTTGATTCAATTTTGAATAAGCTTTGCAGATATGTATTTTTACAAGAACTATTTAGCTTTAATATTATCCGAAGCCGTCAAAGTCAGCGACGAGTAATGAAATGGGAATAATTTTCTGAAACGTGATTTTATTCGAGATTTGCTTCGGGAGAAGACAACTTTCTGTCCGTAGAGCATGAATATTAATACTCATCACAAGACAGTGTCTTATATTGATCTCAATTATGGTACATGTAAATATGTTTAATTTTTATGTTCAATTAAAATGTTGCTTAACTTGCAGATGTTATTATCATTCAATGATATTAAAATGACATAAAGTATTTATGATGAACAGTCCTAGAATATTTTGATAAGGAACCGTCAGTTGTAAAATGGTATTATGATCTTATAATGAACAGTCGTCATACCTACTGGTATGTCATTTATAAATGGTTTTTAGGTTTTTCAAAATTTGCATGATTAACAGTCCGAATGTAGACCTCAATGAAATGTTCTGGAATATTAACAAAATGAGTGGTCATTACCGTCAACCATATTAATCATATATATGAATGGTTGAACGATAAATGGCGCAATGTGCATATCTTCTTATTTAACAGCACATTTTAAGCAAAAAGAAAAGAAACTATAAGTCTGAAACATTCTGTCATAGCCTCCCCATCAGTACATTCAGTGCTTTGATTTGTTTGGGTCGTCAGACCAAACAAATAATGGTAGCGAAATTTCAGAGTCAGATGCTGTTAATTGCAAATGCCGAAAGTAGGCCGCTTTTTTGAAGCGGTTTCTTCCCTTTATATGTACACTAACGCCAAAAAAAATCAGGGGAGATCACTGCGTAAAGATGGTCAAATGACAGGCGCATTAATTTTCAAGCAAAATAATTCCCGAATGCTTATAATAAGCTCCATGATTATTAACATCTGTGTTAAACAACAGTTAGCGTCGAAATAATAAGGGTTACAATTTAATTTAGAATAATATGGTTTTTCTTAAGGCCTTTTACATATAACTTCACCGTGGCCGAGGGGTCTGGAGTTCAAATCCAGGAAGGCAACTGTTTTTTTCAAATTGTTTAAGTCAAATAAACATTGAATTGAATATCAGTGTTGCAATTAGTCTTAAAGCCAATTAACTACAATTAAAACGCTGGAAAGCACTGGTGGCACTATACAAAAACAAATTGGTTTATAATCTCACAACCTTCACCTTTCTGACATTCTGAGACCCAAACAAATTCAGCGCCTTCTGTGCTTTGATTCAAGACGTGATATGAATTGATATTTTACTTTGATAATAAGACCTCCTATTGCAAAGTGGCACCGCACATGGTTACTTCCGAGAACCTTCCTGTATTATACGACAATTCCCTAGCAACGGTTTATTTCCTTAAATGTTGGAGTAATGCGATCAAGATAAGTTGACCCACTTAACCATGTTAAATTACTTTATTATTTTCATCACAATCCGATGAGATAAATTAATTAATGAACTAAGGACTGCTACTCCACAAGGAAAAGCGACATTTGTTGAATGTAGTTACTTCCCCTGACGATCCAATAGTTCACTAGTAGTTGACGAAACATGTTGACATCCCAGCAAACATACCTATATCGGGCCGATATCGGCTAAATGTCGGAATATCGAAGTCGGCTTTCCGCCATCGAACCGATATATATCCGATATAGACAAACTTGTTAAAGACAGGATGATATCGGTCCGATATAGGTCCAATATACATTTATTTCCTGTTATTCAATTAAATGAGTTTTTTTAGCATATTCTTCTCAATTTCATTTCAGCAAGAAATCGATGCTTCTGTAAAGAGTAATTTAGTCGTTTTCACGAAAAATACTTCGGTGCTATATCGGCTCCATGTCTGTTGCCGATTTAGTGTATAAGTGATTTGCACAACGTGGTATTTTTCTAGCACACCTGACATCAGAAGGAGTTTGCGCCAAAACTAAGAAAAGTGGATTTTTTCTCAAATAATACTGGTAAATTTATAAATTACTTATGCTTTTGAATAAATTCATTGTTGTAGTATTCGGTGTCATTGATATTTTGAACGTAGGTTTGGGAATTTCATAATTATCTTGCCGAAAATTATTTTGTAATACATTTTCGCGACTGTTTTTAAATTGTTGCCTGAAATTTAGCGGCTGAGAGAGAATAAACATCAAACTATAATTTTCTATTTATTTTTATTAAAAGTTATAATTATGATAGAGATGTCAAATGAAAGTTTTAATCAGAAATAATGAAATGTTGATTACTTTAAAAGAAATGGATAGTGCCTGCTTGCCTTTTGAAAGGACACTTTTCTTAACATAGTCCTTTAGTAATAAAAATGTGAATATATTATTATGTTGATATATTTTCTTATAGTATAATGTTTGAAACATGAATGATTCATTGCAGGTAAAACATCTGTCTGTGACATGACAAACATATCTGAATCAGAGTGCTGACAACTGAAATAGCTGGTTTTGGAGAAAGAAAATGTCATTTTAGAAGCTAAAGATGACCAATTGATGCAATACAGAGTCCTAGGCAACACTTAGATTTTAGAATGAGTAAGTAGACAAAAAAAATCTATGATGACGAAAAAATAATTATTCAGCTTGAGCTTTTAGAGTTATTATGTAAATTTCATTGTTTTTTACTGATTTATTAACATATATGTTTAAAAAAAAAGTTTAATTAATAAATATTCTTTTCATATATATAGATCAAGACAATATTTGTAGCTTGTAACTTGTATCTATACACACACAGATATACTTTACAATTTTTGCTTCAGAATGTAGTGATGAAAAAGAGGGCAACAGTCATCGAGCTGAAATTCAATAGCAGGAAATAGCTCATCTGGCAAATGATCAAGACATGGTGGCAATAAAGAACTGTAGAAAACTAAACAATTGAAGAAGTTCATATATATTGGGACTCCTGGAGGAACCACAATTGACACTTGACATTATTAACTCATGTACAAATTACAAAATGCTGTTTAACTATTCAACATGATAATGTGAAAAAAGTCAGCTATTCTTTTAAAGTTTTACTCAAACTCGTAATACCGTAACTGGAGTATGAATCAATGTGCAAAATCTAAAATACAGTTACTACATATATAAGAGATAACAGCTTGACACTTTCTAGACAGATTTTAAGTCTACAGGATCTAAAAAAGCAAAGGAACAAGCCATTGAGCTTATTTTATCTTAACAAAAAGTAGTATGAATATAGCAAGGTTGTATTTGCCAGTCACATGACTTAAGTATTTTTGTTAAAACAATTTAATTTTGACTGATCTTTATAGGAAACATGTAAAGGTTAATGTTTAAACTTTTATGTGTGTTAGCAAGAAAAAAATCGTAAGATAAACATACATGGTTTTAAACATTGAAATATGTATGTGTAAATTATAAAATATATTATGTATATGAATTTTTAATTTTGCTGATGTAATAAAAGGTATTGCAAAATAGATATATGTTCTGTTATATGTTAAGGAAAGCAAACCAATATGCTGTAAGAAATAAAAAGCTTATTATGAATGAAGGTAAAACATCGGCTGTAAGTCGGTACCCGATATCGGCATCCGATATCGGCCCGACTTTGAGCCGGGTTGCACATCCGATGTCGAGCCGACTTCGGATGCCGATATCGGGCCGACATTGAAGATGATATCGGGCCGACATCGGACCTATATGTAATGTTTGCTGGGATGTTGTAAGTTGAGAAACAAAAGAGGAACATATACGAACAAAATAAATAGAATATCAATGTTAGGATAATTTCTATACAATCCTACATGTAATAGCTTCTTAGGGAAACGATAAATGAGCCGCGTCACGACAAAACCAACATAATGGGTTTGCGACCAGCATGGATCCAGACCAGCCTGCGCATCCGCGCAGTCTGATCAGGATCCATGCTGTTCGCTATCAGTTTCTCTACGTGTTATAGAGTTGGTAAGCGAACAGCATGGATCCTGATCAGACTGCGCGGATGCGCAGGCTGGTCTGGATCCATGCTGGTCGCAAACCCATTATGTTGGTTTTGTCGTGACGCGGCTCAAAAATTGATTCAAATGTGCAAATCAGTTAAAATTTCCGAAGTAAAGTAAGTTCAATCTTTTGTCTTTCTTTATTCAATTTCAGCTCTTTTCTTTTCTGTTTCATTTTAATACACATTTTAAAACGTTTATAGCGTTCGTCAGTGCGGTCTTGTAAAATACGATTTTGAATTTTCTTGTATGCTTCCTTACCCTATCCAGTCTGTTTGAAAATGACAACTGGTTAATTGTAATTATTTTAATCAATATATCTATTTCTTATGTTTATAAGTATGTATACACGATATTATTGTTTACGACAATAAACATTATGTTTGTGCCTGAATAAATCTAAATCTGAATCTACAAAATTATAAATAAGTCTATATCTTTTTGCTAAGCCATTATTTGCCTATTATGTAAATTTATCAGTAAATGCACAATTCAAAACGCACTATTTCAGCAAGTGATGTGAAACAAATACACAAAAATAGTTCGATCTGACGTCACTGGATTAATCATTTCACACCTTTTTATTCAACTTTATATGTCATTGAAATACAAATTTAGATGTTAAAACTATATTAAATCTTACAAGAACAGAATAGCGTTTTACATTCTTAAAACACGATTTTCGACATTTTCGCGACCTTGTTGTTGGAATGATAAGTTTAGGGGGTCACTGTTATTATTTTAATAACATAATTATCTGTTGTTGCATTTCTTTAAATGGAAGGCTTAAATCGTTTTCTTTTTAGCTCGACTTTTCTATGAAAAGGGGAGCTATCCTACTCGCCCCGGCGTCGGCGTTGGCGTCACACCTTGGTTAAGTTTTTCGTACCACCCCACTTTATTTCAGAAGTATTACAAGTATGGCTTTGAAACTTACCATACTTGTTCACCATCATAACCTCCATCTACAGACAAGAGTACATAACTCTGTCAAGGTTTTTGACAGAATTATGGCCCTTTTTTGACTTAGAAAGTGTATTGAGCTTGGTTAAGTTTTTTGTACCACCTCACTTTATTTCAAAACCATTGGAGGTATTGCTTTGAAACTGACCATACTTGTTTACCATCACGACCTTCATCAACAGACAAGAGGACATAACTCTGTCAAGGTTTTTGACAGAATTATGCCCCTTTTTGACTTAGAAAATACATTGAATATGGGTAAAATCCACTTATTGCCTTAACCCTTTGAGATATTGCTTTGAAACTTTTAATGCTATTTCACATCATTACCCCATCTGTACGCAAGAGAAGGTAACTCTGTCAAGGATTTGTTTTAAAAATTAAGGCCTTTTATCGACTTAGAATCTTGGTTAAGTTTTTAGTACCAGTCCACTTTTTGACTGAACTGTTTGAGATATTAATTTGAAAGTTGGAATACTTGTTTACAATCATGATTCCCAAACATGTCCAGGAGAAGGTAATTCTGTCAAAGATTTTATTTGAATTATGGCCCTTAACTGTCAATGTTTTGTATTATAGGCAAGCACTAAAAAACTTAAAAAATCTAAAAAAATTCATTCCTATCCACTTGTTCACTTTACCATAAATTATGTCATAATAAAATAATTCTTCACTAAATATCTTAATGCTCATGGCCATTGTTCACTTTAAAAATACAGAGATTCTTGTATTGCCTTTTACTGCAAAAACTTTTTTTATTGGCAAGCAATAAAAAAGTCGAGCGCGCTGTCTTACGGACAGCTCTTGTTTCTTTTATTTTCATTTTGGAAAATGAGCGCTCTTAAAAAGACATAATCTTTAATTCTGCTATTTTTTATCTACTGATAGGCCAGGGTCTTTCAAATAGAATTCTATTTAAAAGACCCTGGATAGGCCTACAATCGAGCTTGTCTGTAAAATTATATATAGAAACCGATTAGATTGAAACAGTAAAATGCGTCTGATCCCGGATAATTGTCGATCTTTAGAAATTGAATTTCAAATATAGCTTACCTTCGTATTTTTCTTATCTGAGGGATGATAAGTTTGTATAAAATCTTAACACGCATTTACTGTTTGATTAGCTAGCTTTATGTATGTAAATATTCAAATGAAATGAAACGAAACCTAGAAATTTCTTGTTTCTTGTTTCTTTCTGTATAATGATGATCCACTCGCAGTACAGCCAAGTGCACGTGTTAATTGTTTAATATATTTATCTGAATTCTACCAATTTTACGTGCAAAAAGGTAGAACCTACAGTTTAAATATATATCTGCTCAAGTATATCTTGGATGCGTAGTCGAGTGGCTAACGTGTCGGACTCGTAATCTGAGGATTGCTTGCAGCGAGATTTTTAATATATTCTTTTATACAAGGGACAGAACATGAAGTGATTGAACACTTGATTCAAGAAAGTGTAATGGTTGCAAACTTTACAAAATGACTGGATATTTATAACGCTCGCACGTAATGGTTGCAGGTAAGTGGTTCATATGTTATTTTGAAGTTTTTGAATGTGCCCATGCATTATGGCAATCTTTATCACCCACCTAGGTTTAGGTTTCAGCTTCCTTGCTTCTGATTAGATAAAGTTATCGTTGACTTCAAACCACTTGTGCCTCAGTGCCCTAGGTTCGAATCCTGTCAGGGACTTCGAATTCTTTCATGTCAAGAATCTATCCCTCTGGCTCATGGGATGCCGGTCGTTCTACTCAGGTGCTCGCTCATGCCTGATAAAAATGTAAGGAGCGGCACCTGAAGTCTTTATCCGCCAGTAAAGATTGAAAGTTTCCATATGATCTTTACTATGTCGGTGTGACTTAATATCAAACAAATAAAATCTAAAACGAAAAAGTAAATACATAAAGATACTTTCAAAACATTTTTATATCTTTCTTTGTTTGATTACATGTATAAAACTGTTTTATACTGCTGTTATATATTGTGTGAAGTAGGGTTACTGGGCTCATCGTAAATTACCAATGTTTCTTAATGCTGACCAACTGTTGAATTTGAGCGTATAATGGTTAAAATATACACTTCATGTAGAAAATCATCTCTTAAAACTTTCATTTTATGTTGCATATAGCTAGTTTTAGGTTTAAAGTCTTTATGAATTTACCAAAGGTAAATCTTTTCACAACCTTAAAATGCAAATGTTTTTATTATCAGACAGTTAAAATTAGAACTTTCAAAGTAATTACACTTAAAGGGTAAGACATTTTGGTATTATGTCTTTCTGTTTTAACATATTCTACAGTTTCTTTAATGTTGAATAAATGAGCCGCGTCACAACAAAACCAACATAATGGGTTTGCGACCAGCATGGATCCAGACCAGCCTGCACATCCGCGCAGGCTGGTCTGGATCCATGCTGGTCGCAAATGCATTACGTTGGTTTTGTCGTGACACGGCTCAAATTATTAATTCTTCAACGCTACATATAGACGTATCAGTATATTCAGAATGAAAACTTCGAAAAAGAATATAATACACAAACAACAATGATCAAGTATGTAAGGAATGAAAGGTTTTCGATTCGAAGCGAGGAAAATGAAACAAAAACACCACGACTAAACAACAGGGCAAATTTGCATTAAAAGATTTAGATGAGAACAGCTAAGGTGAAGATACCTCAACAGTTCGCCATTCGAGAAGCTTGGACATTCTCAGCTTAGAGGCATAGTATTTTTATACTAAAAACGGGAGGGGGAAACCCCGGGGAAAAGTGACCCCCAGGAGGAGTCTTGTTTTCCCCAGACTTTTGTCCCGGGAACCAAAATTAAAATTTGTGATTTTAAAGGGACTAGGTAAAAAACTATTTCCTTCGAGTTTAAAAAGTATTTTTTTGGTAACAAATAAAAGGGGAAGCCTACGAGGGGAGAAAAGCAAATTTACACACACCCGGGAACAAAAAAGGTTTTGGAAAGTGTTTTTTGTCCCTCTGTAAAATAGGCAAAAAGGGGGTTTTCTTTTTTTCCCCCCAAAAACCCCAATCTTTAAATTTTGACTGTTTGACAGAAATTTGAAATCAACTTGCGGGGGAAAAAAAGTAAGGCTATGTAGGGGGGGAGGGAAAAATGGTTTGAAGTAAACAAAAAAAAACCACCCGATCAGGGGGAGGGGGGAAATGTAGTTGTATTATATTTCTTTAATTTAAATAAAAATTGAATAAAATTTAGGTCACGTTAATATCTCTCTTTAGGTTTATTCCAATAAGGCGACAAATATAGAATATCAATTTCTAAATTATCTATATCAAATGAATCCCGAAGGAGGTTCGAATAATATCACTTTATCAAATAAATCCACACTGGAAAGAGCAGACATAGGTTTTATGTATATTCCTGTTCACGATAAATATCATAAAGTACATAAAGTACAAAATGCGAAACAGTACGGAAAATAATTCAACACCTCACAATATCTGAATATATTATACAATGTAATAATCCAGTTAATAGTCCGTTTATGCACATCATAACATAACATCATAACATGACCTGATGTCATAATTTCCTTTAAACGACTATATTTTATTGAATTTATGACACAAAAACTCAAACTTTTAAATTTAAGTTCGATTCACTTTAACTAACTGGAAACTGAAAATCAGGAATACTTTTAGTTCCTACAGTTTCCCATATGTTCAGTAAAACAAAGATCAATACTGATAGAAATAGACAAAAAAGAGCAAATGTCGATACAATCATGATAAGTTCAAACTGTCTTTTCACACATAGTTTCTTCAATTTTCGTTCTTTCCTGGTCTGATTCATTTTAACACAATCCTCATACATAAATGTTAACATTCTCCAGCGTTCTTGTAAAGCGTCTATAGCGTTCGTCACCGCGCGTTCTTGTAAGACACGTTCTCGTATTTTCTCGTAAGTCTCAGTATCGTGACCATATCCTGGTTCTTGTCTATTTGACCTTTTGCTGGTTCGTTTCTGAAAAATAAGTACCGGGTACATTACAGTCAAAATACTTTAGGTTAAAATTTTAAAAAATAAAATTGATTTTTACTATTAAAGGATAAAGGTATAGTTAGTATTCGAAATCAGTATTTCTTACATGACATAGATATATCTTTTATTTTGAACGATCTAAATGTATTATAACGCGACATGATTTGAGAATTTCTCCACAAATAATCTTAGTAACAAGATGTAAAAATCTTACCCGGACAGAACGACGTTTTAAAGATCCTAAACATGATTTCGACATTTTGGAGATTTCTGCTTCCCCTGAATCCATAGATACTGCCTTTTTTATTGTCCCTTTTGTCGAAACGTCCAGTTGTTTGGATTCCTTGTCCCCTAATGTTACTATATCAGTCGTTGCACACCTCTGAATGGAAGGTTTAATTTGTTCTTCTTTCATATTTAGTTAGTATATGAACGACCTTAGAAAGATTTAATCTTTAATTGTCTGATTTGTATTCACTGATATCATACATTCAATTTTCTCCATAAAATAACAATAAAGAAACCTAGTTACATTGGTAGCCTAAAGGTTAAACGGTAAATTAGACCAACTTTATAACTGTATCTTACGTCGGATATTGTTTATCCATCTATAGAAATTGAAATATTTCTATAGAGCCTAGATTTATCCCTTTTCAGTACGAAGTTTGTTACTTGGATGATAATCAATGGTTGGATAAATTACTCTATCTGCATTTTGGCCTTTTTGTATGTTACATTGTTTTAAAGCTATTGGAAAGCAACGTCCTTCAGCCGTGTGTTAGAACTTTACACTAATGTATCAATAACATAATTTAATTGTTCAGTGAACGTTTTCACATCAGTATTTTGACTTTATTTTTATCTAGATTCCACAATGTACATGGACTTTGTGTAGTTATTATCTAATCAAATGAAACTATTTATTATGTTGTTCTATCCGTTTTTATTCCTCTTTTATCTATCCTGGCACATTAAGTCTGGTTCCTGAGTAAATAAAACTGTATTTGTACATGAACACTTTATTTAAACAGCTAAGATGCATCTAATATTCCAAATAATATGCCTGTAGCTTCACATGTTGATATCTTAAACCAAGACCTCACTTTAGAGAAGCGATGAAGACTTCCTTGTAAATAATGACTCACTGGAAGTTATTAAGCGACAAGAAACGTGTCGTTTGACTTTATGAGTTATAGCAGCATCGCTCAACAAAAACAGAATCAATACGTCAGGTAATAAAAGTCTGCCATAAAGATACATTGACATCACCCTATAACTGGAAGTATAGCGTTAACTTCTGTAAATTCTGAGGCCTGCGTTTTATCAAGAACTGCAGTTCGGTAACTATATACAGTCAACATATGTATTACGATCATCACTTACATTCAAGTTCTTGAAAATAACAGAATTCGGTAACTTTACAATCAACATATGTCTTTTCATTGCTTAAATCCAAAAACTTGAAAACACATTTCGGAAATTATTCAGTCATCAATCTGCGTTTAGCTCATAACAAAAATAATATCCTTAGTTTACATATGTGTTGAATTTATAACTTAAATCCAAGGACTTGAAATAATACAGTTCGGTAACATATGTGTTTAGTTCATCATTACTACATGAAATATATATGTATTATTGCATTACTAAAATCCAAAAACTTGAAATTATATAGTTCGTCAACATATGTGCTTAGTTCATTGTTCATTACTTCATTATAACACAGTTCGGTAACACTAAAATTAAAATAGGTGTTTAGACCATTAACTAAAATCCAAGTACTTTTAATAACTTTAAAGTCCACATGTTAATTTTCTTCATTATTTAAATCCAAATACATAAAATAACACAAATACATAAAATAACACATGTGCATATTTCAATATTTTAATCCAAAGACTTAAAATTAACCCAAGATCGTTTATTATTGTAATTCACATCCTATAAAATGATCGAGAGCTGACATGTAAAGGTAAATACAATAAAATATGTTCATATATATTTTATATCCTGTTCTGTGTTTACATGTACATAAAATACTTTTTATTGCTGTAAAATGTCTCATGAAGTAGGGTCATTCGACATGTTGTAAATAAGAAATTTTCCTTAATCTCGACACTTTGTCATTTTAAGTGTTTTCAATTTCTTATCCTAACTTGTTACAATGCACCTTCAACTATAAAACATCTCCTAAATCGTCAATTGGTACCCTCTCCAGAACTATTTGATGTTGTTTTCCATTTCTGTCGAAGGACCTTTCTTTCAGAATTTTTTAGCGCCAATTTAGGTTTGAAAATAAAGCAAATTCTGAGTGTCAAAGTATTGTAAAATCAAAAGCTTATCAATTTCTGAGGTGTCCGTATCTGTTCATCAATTTTCCAAATAATTAGTTAGTAAAATGAGTTGTTAGAAAGTCAGTTTAAGTTTGAATAAGAATGTCGCACTTCAGAGTGAAGACCCCTTGCTATGTGTCCACAGAAATGTTTTCTTTTCACCTTCAGCAGTTGGCATTTCGCAGTTGTGCGCACCATTTTGTTTTTATTGTATTTTAATCTCGCTAATTGGAAGAAAACCTGCCACTGCATTTCCGATTGTTTATATTCAAATGTACATGTACATGTATTTCCAAAATCTAAATGACAAAGAAGCTCTAGATATAGTAAGAAATTTAGATTTTAAATGCGGCAATGATATCGCAGGAAAGCATATGCGCTGGTTTTAGTAATATGACAATGAAATGTTCACTGTTTAAATAGATTGATTATTAAAGAGAAATGTATGATATAGTTATCATACTGAAACAAAACTGCTCTCATTTCAAAGTCGTTAATTAAAACCATAAAATCAATTTCCTGTAATAATATATTTCATTGGCAATACTAGACATATATGATCAAAGAAATATTCCATATCATTCTTGATGAGCCGCGTCACGACAAAACCAACATAATTTGTTTGCGACCAGCATTGATCCAGACCAGCCTGCGCATCCGCGCAGTCTGATCAGGATCCATTATGTTCGCTTACCAACCCTATAATAAGTAAAGAAACTGATAGCGAACAGCATGGATCCTGATCAGACTGCGCCGATGCGCAGGCTGGTCTGGATCCATGCTGGTCGCAAACCCATTATGTTGGTTTTGTCATGACGCGGCTCATATTATGCTATGCAGTGTATGAAAGGAATACTGTGTTTTAGTATCATGTTACAATTAAACATTACCGATGATGATATAAAAGCGGAAATGAAATGTTACATTCAATTTTTTTCTCTACTTTTCTTATCCTTTATCTTCTATTAAACATTTGAAGAATTATTATCTCTATCAATATCAATAGCTTCACGTTACTGAATATGATTACAAATGACGGAGATTTTTTTATGGAGGGCGATCGTTGCCAAAATTCCAGACATGTAATGTGTTCCTTTTGAAAACTTCTTTTGAAAATGCGAACATGTATGTCTAGCATTTTTGATTTTATTCGTGCACAGCAAATGATCTCCTCTTAATCCAATCTTTTAATTGAAGACACTCGCTTTTAAATAACAAGTTTACATGAAAAACTTAACAACTGAACTAACATGGAGAACAACAACAAATTTACAAGTTCGTATCTTCCATTGCATATAATACATAAGCATGTTTGCACACTTGAAGATATCTATCTGTACCTGAAAAATACAAATGAAAAGTAAAACTCGAATACAGAAAATAGAATTTAATAAAACGTGTTTCCAGTCGTAGAACTACAACAGTACGTTTACTCAGTAACATGTTTAAAATGACAAAAGTAGATTAACAAAGTTAAACGATTTTAAGTCATGCATGACGCCCCGACCCTCTCTGAGTATTTACGATCTTCTATTACGGAAATGTACGGACAGGTATAATACCCGTCGCATCTCTCCTATTTCTCAATAAAGAGAATGAAAACACGGCGTCCATTCCAACTTTTTTTATTTCTATAAAAAGTCAAATATTTTTGGTATCAAATGAAAGATTACTCAATAAGCTTTCTATGAGTGCCTCAGAAATAAAATGAATTAAACAGATGTATTGAAATTTTCGTTTCAAAATTTACCAAATTTCCTCTGAAAATAACACTTTCGAATTGGTAAGAAAAACACGGCGTTCCCTCCAAACTTTTTTTTATTTCGTAATCAATTTTGATAATTTTGGATTGAAATAAAAGTGTGTTTGTTACGATTTATATAATGGCTAAAATAAAAATGAATTAAATCAAAATGAATTAAATTTTCGTTTAAAAGTTTATTATGTTACTTTCTGTAGAATAGAGAAAATAAGAATCCCTAAAGAACGCTGAAAACGACAAAATTGAGAATGTTGCAGGTTCGGTTTGATTGAGCCTGTTCATGGACGGTAATGGAAAGCGCAACCCTCTAGCACCGGCTGAAGCAAAATTCAACATGAACTGGTACAATTTTGAATTTTGAAACATCCGCAGATGTGTTAATATGGCGATTATTATGGAACCTTCAATGTGACATTCCATGAAAAACGGCATGTGGTCCCCAAGTAAAAAAACAAAACACACTGAAATTCAGTAAGAGAAACATGGAGCACCCTACTTACTTTTTCATTTCTTGGTCAATTTTGATAATTTTAGACTCACGTAAAAGAATCCTTCATGAACTTTCTAGTGATGCCTTAAAAATGAAAATTAATAACGTAGAAGCATTAAAAATTTTGTTTCAAACTTATCGTTGTTTATTTTTTCTCCCTTAAAACCACACTCATATATTCGGAAAGAAAAACACGTCCCTTCCTTTAGAACATTTATTCAAAAAAGAAAATGAATATTGAAGGAAAGAAAAGACCATAAGCTTTAAACAAGTATATTAAACATCTGGAAACGTGAAAAGTGATCCCTCGGAAGCATTAATCACAACAAAATTACATAAAAATTGCAAACTCGGTTTGATTGAGTCTGTACATGAGGAATAATGAACAAGTGCAACATCCCACGTGCCCCTAGCACCGGCTTGAGCGGTACTCAATTCTCAACACTTAATTGCGCTGGCATCAATGATCCCGAAGGACCAGAAAAATATAACAACACTGAAGTGAAGTACGGGGCAACTTTGTACAGCTGCCACACGGCACTTGACACCTGCTGTTGTGAAGTATAAAAATCTGGAAACAAAGTGATCCCTCGGAAGCATTAATCACAACAATATTACATAAGAATTGCAGACTCGGTTTGATTGAGTCTGTACATGAGAAATAATGAACAAGCGCAAAAAATTTTTATTTATACTGAAAATACCTTATTAAAGATTGTACATATGTGCTACTGATAAGTATTTTCTTGATTTCGGAAAGGAAATCTCGGTGGCCGCTTTAAAATCCAATTTTTGCAAATACTTGCATAGTTTTTGTTGAAAATGAAATTTGTGCCAATACATTTTTCAATGATACCAATAAAAATATTGGATGGTTTTTAGATTATCAATAAAATTACTCCCTTAAAGTTGGCCATTGTTTCCCTTAAAAATTTCCAAATCGCCGATGTTTCTCAGGAAAAAACGATGTTAAATAAAAAGTTAATGCATAAGTTACCTTCATCATAAATGGTAAAATCAGCAATTTTCAAGTGATGTTGCCAGTGACAAAACTTTAGTAACAAATGTAACAAATATATGTTATGAAAAATGCGTTATGTTGTTCTGAAGTTTTATTTAGAAAAATGGGAGAGGCGCCGTTTTATACCTGTCCGCAATAGTAGTTCGTAAATACTCCGAGAGGGGCGGGGCGTTATGCTTGACTTAAAATCGTGTAACTTTGTGAATCTACTTTTGTCATTTTAAACATGTAACTGTGTTAACGTACTCTTGTAGCTCTACAACTGGTAACACGTTTTCTTTAACTCTATTTTCTGTATTTATGATTTACATTTCATTTGTATATTTCAGATCTATAACTTATGTATTGCATGCAATGGAAGATACGAACTTGTAAATTTGTTGTCGTTTTAGATGTTAGGTCAGTTGTTACTATCTATATGTAAACTTGTTACATAAAGGCGGGAACCTTCAATTAAAAGATTGAATTAAGAGGCATATTATGTGCTATGCACGGGTACAATAAAAAATGGTAGGCATACAAGTTCGCATTTTCAAAAGTCATTTTAAAAAGGAACACTTTACATGTCTGGAATTTTGGCAACGAACGCCCTCCATATTTTTTAGGTTCCTTCACCTTTACTACGCTCATTTTCCTTTATTTATAGATTTATCTTGATTATTTTTCTAAACAATTTTTTCATTCATTCATTCATTCATTTTATTGTTATAAAAATATCACGAGCTACAGTCATGATTGTGGCGGCATAGCCTAGTGGCTAGTCGGACTAGAAATCTAAGGAATGTTTGCCTTGTGGGTTCGAATCCCGTCAAGGGCAAGACGCTGTTTCCTTGTGCAAGAAACTTTACACTCATTGCTTAGGCACGGATTCTTCGGAGAGTCTTTCACAAAGGTAATAGCTGAGCTCAAATAAAGTCTGTATTAACAAAAGTCATGTTATACACACACATCATTTCTGAAAACTAGCTGGAAATAAATTTTTACTTTTTATCATCATCATCATCATCATCGTCATCATCATCACCATCATTATCATCATCATCCTTGGACTGGAACTAAATACTGACATACAGTACATTTGTTAATTTAATGGTCTTGAAAGAAAATAGACTGTTTTTTTTAAGATTTCTCGTTATGTGTTCATTTTAATACCTCTACATAAATACCTGAAATGAAGTATGCAGAAAATGATTAGGCTTTATCACAATATTGTGGTCAAAATTATTTGAGCCGCGCCATGACAAAACCAACATAGTGGGTTTGCGACCAACATGGATCCAGACCAGCCTGCGCATCCGCGCAGTCTGATCAGGATCCATGCTGTTCGCTATCAGTTTCTCTACTTGTTTTAGAGTTTGTAAGCGAAAAGCATGGATCCTGATCAGACTGCGCGGATGCGCAGGCTGGTCTGGATCCATGCCGGTCGCAAACTCACTATGTTGGTTTTGTCGTGACGCGGCTCATTTCATTAGTGAAAAAAAAAATAAGATTGATCTAATTTTTCCTTGTGTACGGCCGTGCATAAAAGCCTTTTTCAGAAACATAACACAAAAAAATGAGGCCACAGCAATAAGATTAAAGAAAAAAACAGAGTATATCAAGGGGAGTAAAGCTTTAAAAACGGCAGTGTAATCTAGCGCTTATTGTCCTCATTTGCTAGAAAGCGTGTGGCAGTGAGTTTGTATACCGCATGGAGGAAAATGTTTTTCTGAGCCCTTCGCATCTTTCTATTTCGAGTACAAAATATTTAGGGTTGACCTCTTAAGGTCGTTATGGTAGTTGACTTCAAACTACTTGCCCCTCACCGTTGTTGTTTCGGATCAATTCATGGAATTTGATTATTTCATATGAGGAATCTATCCATTTAGCCGACTGAACATCGTTGGCTCTATTCAGATGCCCGTTCTTTCCTGACATAATGCACAATATGTATAGAGTTTATTATGTCGAAGTGATGATTTTAATTAAACTAAGTGGTTAGTTGGCAGATTACACATAAGATGTAATATTTGTATATTTCATGTAATGTATACAAATGTTATGATATTCTGTTGTTGTTTCTTCTTGTCGTCAGAGCTTGAACAAACATTGAGTCTATGTGTGCTATTTTCCTAAATTATGTAAGATTTGAAATTAACACATACTTGTGTAGCTTTATTTCTCAATTTATTGAACTTGTTGAATAAAAAAAATATTACGTTTTATTTCGTGAATTTATTGTATCGTCGAATGGGTCAGGCTCGCTACACACGGTTTCATTTGTTTAATATATATCAGGGCAAAACATACATTCCTTCTTTATATGGAAGGTGATATAAACACTCTTACACAAAGCTTATAAAATTCAATAAATGCAACAAACCCAAAAGCCAAAGTAGGCACCGAAAATGCTTTAATTTTTATTTCTCTAAATCTTTTTACTTTTGACGTCCTTTTATAGTTTCAAAAAAAGAAAAATACCTATTGGCTAGTTACTTAAACCATCTAATTTGTATGTTGCATTTTCGGCATTTAGTACAGAAATAGTGACTTAGTATTTTGTTTGGAAGTCAAAATACTACAATAACTTTGTTTACACTGTTCTACATTTATAACAAATAATTTCACATTCAACGCTACATGTATTTTGTTATAAGCATCTAACATGCATAAAACCATTATTTAAACATTATAAAACTCATGTGCCCTTTCTGAAGGAGGTAAAAGTGTTTTCTTTTTTTTCTGAGACAAAATGTGCCGTTCAATCTTTGACGACAACTTTTTTGCTGACTATGAATCTTATGAAAAAAAATATTTAAAAAACAAATATGAGCCGCGTCACGACAAAACCAACATAATGCGTTTGCGACCAGCATGGATCCAGAAAAGTCTGCGCATCCGCGCAGTCTGATATCCATGCTGTTCGCTATCACTTTCTCTACTTGTAATAGGATTGGTAAGCGAACAGCATGGATCCTGATCAGACTGCGCGGATGCGCGGGCTGGTCTGGATCTATGCTGGTCGCAAACCCATTAAGTTGGTTTTCTCATGGCACGGCTCATATGTGGAAATAAATTGACAATTTATATTGAGATTTTATATGAATAAATTTTTGTCAGTTATCATGTTGTTATTTAATATTTGTGGAATTAGTTTTTTTATAATAAACATGATTTTAAATCATTCTATCGGAATTGATCTGTCAAATGTTAAAATGTTTTGATTATATCCATCGCTAACAACAAATTATTCGACAGAGTTACGTTCATGAATAATTAAAATGACCCAATCAACAGTTAAAACGGAAAAAAACATATATTTCACTCCCACCTAAATAAAGTTAGTCTCTTAAAGTTACAAAATATTGTATGCATGTTCACATTTTGGGGGGTTATTTTTCAAATGTTTCATTTTAACTCTAATAAACATGTTTTAAAAAGATATCATTAAATACATTTGCACTAAGACCACACACTTTTGTTGTTGTGCCAATTAAAAAGGGATATAAAGATTATTCGAAACGTTTTGTAAAGTATGACGAAAGAATGTACCAAATGTCGTTGCTTTGTACACAGTTTGTCTAAATGTATATAAATTTGAAAGATAATGAGTATGAACCTGTAGTATACTTAAAGTTTGCTGGTGTCGGATAGTAAATAACTGAATTTGTTGAACGTAAAACTGTAAGCAGCTCTTATCTTTATCATAATTATACTAGTTTACTTTGAAATTGTTTTAAAGGAAAGAACATATTGATGGAGAGAGAGTCTGTATTGTCTGTTGCATTGTTCAAAGTTGTAATATGCTATATGTGTCATATGTATTATATGTTAAGTGTTTCCATGACAATGACCGACCACGAAGGATAGCAAATGTATAGTTTTCAGATAACTTAATTTTGATTAACATTCAAATGATTCAATTCAAGATACATGTACTTTACGTTTGATACGCGATAGTAAAAGAGTGTTATCGTGTATAGTGTCGTTGTTCAAGTCCGAATATACTAAGATCCATATATATATCCCATCTCCAAGACTAGATATTTCTTCATTAAATTGACAATAATTGAATGCACAAGTAGCCAAACTATGACAGATAGAATGCCAACAGATATATAGCAGACATCCACATCCGTTCCTGTCTAGTAAAAATAATTGAGAACAAGTTACGATTTCCGTGGTAGACATGGTCTCAGACTACAGTTATGTTTGACTTGTAAATGCTCTGTATAGACCCTGGATGAAATTGCAGTCTAAATATAGGACCATTGCGCCACCTTTGTAGAGGTATCTAGAAGAATATTTCAATGATGGGTGACTGACTGGCAGCTACATTCTCCGCAATGTTTATACATCTTATAATAAGTTCATACGAAGATAATTAGATTTAGTGAGTAAAATACCCTTGATAAAAATTTGCGTTTCGTATTTTCTTATCTTCAAATAATTTCAAAATTCACATTTATCTAAAATTTCATCTATCTGAGTTTACATGTACCTTTTTTTGTCATGACTTCAGATCTAAATTAAATAAATATTAAGCATGTGACACAGTCACTGTTCTCTTGTTACCTCTTACATTGACAAACTGTGTTCAAACGTCATATCAATGATTGTGTCATTCTTTTATCGGCGTATCAAAATGTAATAATTTAGTGTATCAAATAAAATTTGTCGAGAGAGAAAAAAAAACAACTCCTAAACAAATGCGAAATACCAAATTGTTTAAATGTTTCGATTTTTAAGTTTAATAAACATAATATGTCTCAAGTATCAGAGCAATAATTGCCTACAGAGAAACGCTTTCATTAAATATCTAGTATAGCGTGTATCCCGCGCCGATTAAGTATGATATAAAGATTATAAGAACTGAATAGTAAAATAGTTATACAGATTCAACAGAGAAAAAAAATCCCTAAAGAACGTCCAAAGCGGCTCAATTTAAGTTATTGCAAACCCAGATTTATTGACCCTGTTCATGTATGGTACTGGAAATAGCAAGCTACCGTACACGCCTCCTGACAATGGCTTGAGCAAAAATTCAACAGTTAAGACTTCACATAGAGATTTGCTAGTCGCACATATAACGCAGAAATGATATTTTTAAACATGGATTCTTCTGATTGGTCTAAAGTATTTTTTATTAAACATCAATATGGCAGAGGAAAAATTATGCTCTATAACTAGGATACTAAGGTTTGAAACGTCTCTTAAATACAATGTACGAGGGGTTATCCAAAAATTCGTGGACTTTCTTTGTTGCGTAAAATATATTTGAGATATTAATTTGAAATTCTTACACTGCTTAGAAGAATTAATAACAAATAAACACAGAAAAATTCATGTGAGTAGCTTCTTACATTACAACAATATTTAATTTTATATAAACACATGTCGGCGACAGCGGCGCACTTCAAAAAGTTATTGACGTCAACGTCATAATATTAACGTACAACTTTTGCTTCTACGTTACGCAATCAATGACGGTTACTGCTTCTCAAAGTAATGTTAATTTCTAAATTTTTTATGCCATTTTAACACTGATGATCGTGATATTTTCTTTCCTCTGTTTGTCTGTTGATTTTTATCAAATGTTTTTGTAGGTGTCATTTCCAAATTGCAACAAAATTTATGATTATTTATGATCGTGCGATTTTCTAATTACCACGTGTCCGTCATTTTCCCTTTGTAAACAATAAAGGCGTCTGGCGTTTCCAGCGATATCAACAGAAATAAACGGAAATGACGTCCATTATTTTAGAGAATTACTTAAATGACATCATAGAAGAAACATGCGATGTTCAGCGGGTTTTCTAGGTTTAATTTTTAGTTTTTTAGCAAGAAATATACGCTGACTTACTGCGTTTTTCTACCGTGCGCCGGGTGCCGTGTATGTGCTTATTTAAAAGCAATATAAAATCATTATTTATTGACACAATTAACTGTTCCTTTCAAAATGTGTTTATAATATTCTACAATGTATGCTGATAAATTTTCATTACAATACACGCTGACGTTCAAGAGATATTTAAAAAGTCCACGAATTTTTGGATAGCCCCTCGTATATCTGTATGAAAACCTCTTTCTAATTACTGGAGCCCGGAAGACTGGCAAAGAAAATGACACCTACTATTTTTCAGATATTCCACTACTGATTAACTTTTAAAAACAACTATCACAGCTTCATTTTTGATTATGTACCACATTACCGAATATTGTCTCTCAAATATGGATAGCATCTTTTCAGTTTATATACAATTAATAATTGTGATATTAACAAAAGATTACGTTAACAAAAGATATAGACAGGGGGCAACAGTTAACTATTTAAAATTGCAAGCTTATGGTTAAAATGATAAATTTGTCCTTTCCTAAAGATTCAAAGGTCCATTATGCCTCAGAAATGCTATCATTTTTATTTCTTTATTTCTAAAAAAAAGAAGAACTTTGTTTACTCCTTTTGCTTTGATTGGAATTAGTATAATTATAGCGAATTAGTATTTTGTATGGAAGTCAAAATACTTTTTGTTTACACTTTGCTACCTTAACAGCACATTCCTGCACATTCAGCGCTACTTACAAACATCTGTAAACTGAACTAAATCCATTATCAAAACATAATTAAACACATTTCTAAAAAAAATCGATAAAATTTAATATGGATTTGTGGGACATATTGTGCCTTAAAGAACTCTTCGAGTATGTAAATTGAAAATAATGATTAGATACATTCCCAAGATTCATAAACTTTATATCGCTGATTGCCTAAACTATGTTATTATGTGATCAGGCATGAAGAAATGCAGTATCCAAAGTGTTTCTGTCTGGAATAAGCAATATAAAAATAAGTCACACATTCCCTTAGAAATCCACAGGTTTTGTCTTTTTATTTTTTTCTTTTAAAAACATATTGGTTGATCAAAATGTAATGCTGTATGGAATAAATCCTTAAATAAATTAGGTCGATGAATTACCAAAAACGATATGTGCAATTTGTGATAAGTGCAATTAAGTTTGAGGATTTATGTGACAGAAATGTGATGATAAAAGTCTATTGCCGAATATATACAAATATATGAACTATACTGTAGGCACGTTTTGCATTTTGAAGTTATTTGTATTCGGTTTTTTTCTATGTAAGTTTTAACATTATGATATGACTGTTGCATTTTCTTCAAAAGGTATAATGGAAAAAATGTATTTCGCTAACAAACGAATGGGACCTAATTCTTATTCACTTAAGTTTGCCGACTTTCCATGTAAACTTTGTCCTACGACTTCAAAAGAAATATTTCAATGGAAAATAAAGAGATAAAGTAATTTCAACAATTCTATGCGATATTTTTTAATAAAATGTTATATATGTATGGTGTCCAGAATATCATATTTAATCAAACTTGATAAAAAGTCGTGTTTTTTCCGCTTCTGTTTCTCTAAATACATGTATCTTAGAACACTATTGTACAAAGTTTTTAATCTTAAATATTTTTTCCGCTCAGTTTTTATGAATCTTTGTGGTTGAGGGAGGAATACAATGTGTCTGCGTTAAATGTTAAGAGCAGGGACAACATTAAAATGATTGATTTAAATTTGAAAATTATGATACTTTTACGCCAGCTTATTATTTATAAATGATCGATCATGCGTATTCAACAAACAGTCGTGATTAAAACTGAAATATGTACATCTTTTATATTAAATTTTCAAGATTAAAATTATATGTTATTTGAACAGGATTTAACAAAACATTTTTTTATATTTTAATTTAGCAGCATTAAGTAAAGATAAAGCTAAATGGATGCTTTTAAAATAATAACAAAGAATGAAGATTGTAGTTTTTACATCGTCGTACAATTTTTGGAGAGTTTATGTTAAGATTGCTGTGCGAATATCGGTTTATTCGTACAACGAAAGAAACATGATTAGAACGTGCCGTTCAGTCTAAAATGAACTAATGAACAGAGAAATGTGACTTTGATCTTTTTGCATATTCTATATATTATACAGGTTTAAATTGAAACAGTTAATGGATGGATATTGTGAATAATAAAAGGGAATAGATATGCTTTAAAAACAAGTTCATTGAGTGTTGTGAAATATAACATCGTTGCCAGGTGTACACATTGAAATACAAATGTACGCATATTCTATCTAGCATACACTCTAACAAGGAATTATCAACAGGTGAGCTCTGTGCCGTAAATAAGATGCTAATTTTCTTCACAGTGTGAAGGTACTGGCGCGATATATATAGATTCTAAAATGTGCAAGGTATGTAGTGCTTAACGATTGTAGCTCTATTTTGAACATTCTAGCTTATTTTAACAAAATGATTGTAAGATCGGGTGATATAAAGAGATGCTCCTGAAGGCAATTCTACTTATAGTAATCAAACTAGATTGATTGTACCAGCATTGATAACGTAAAAGGAAATACACGGTATTAAATCAGTGCCATATAAAACATAAAGGATATTTGTAAAATATATTCAGCTATTGAAATAATATCACTACTCGGCGGATGACGCTTAAAAAATGGAACATAAAGAAGAAGTGAATTCTGCTATTGCAAAACGCGAAGTTAATTCTGCTATTGCAAAAAGCGACTCTGCTGATTACATTTCTATAGAAGGACCAAAAGTGCCAACTTCTGAAGGCAAAATCCAAACAGAGGTGCCAGCAAAAATTAACAAATCAGTTTCTTTGGATACAGGCGGAGAGCACGAATCTGATAAGAAGCATCCGACACTAAGTTCTGGATCTTTTAAACGCCGATCTATTCGGGTAAGATTTGTTGCTCTTTAAAGTCGGTTTCTCGCAGAAATCTAAATGAATAACAATAAAACGTATATATTATCAAAGTAACGATAAAACTTTTATTTGTTAATACATCTGTAATGCCTTTCATAGATGGGATATGTGTAACAGGTGATAAACACATATGTTATTTTAGCTAGGAAAATGAAGATAATTTTCTGGCACCGTGCCCATAAAGCTGTAGTAGGTTAATTATCAGAATAACTCTTCGCTGCACATCTGAACTCACGTTATTGTTAACTCACCTTTTGATTCATCAATAAGCCTAGCAGAAAAACTTTATTATTGATCATTGTTGATTTTATTATTAATTTTCTTTTAAGCGTTTTGCAAAGCTACAGTTATCCCGACAGTAATGTACATGTACTATGTATATGCTATTTCACGTCTTCCTTAACCTTTAACATTTTAACCTACAAGTTTTGTGAAATGGATTTTGAAAATGTCCATTCAACATTTAAAACATTTCAATATCAAATTATAAACATTGAGCTATCAATAAGGCTTTGATGGATCTTGTAATAACTCATGAAACTGCAGACTGGCCTAGCTCTATACTGGTAGTGGCTCCTAATCATTTTCCGTTCCTGCGTGATCAGGATTACATAATATTTCGATAACAAATATTGATAAGTAAAATATTAAGCAGAATGAAGTACAAATTAATTTCATTTGTCATTTAGGTAAACAAAATATGTGTTCATATCAAAAATCGACACTTCACTTGATTATTATTGAATGATACTTTATTAAATTTAAAATACTTAAGCATAGTTTACATAAATAACCAAGACTGTATATACCATCATATCTTATATCTGTCTTAGATATAACCTTAAGGATTCAATGTCATCCGGCCAAGTATTTATTTGTATAGTTATATAAGTAACAGTTCGGGACTTCTAATACCAATATACGATTGCATATCAAACAATGCATGTTTCGGGGTCATTTTAAAGGAGGATTATTTAATTTAATTTCAGAGACGTTCAAGTAAGCGTTCAAGTAGGCCAGAACCGGAATGTGGACATGATACCGAAACGTACGAGAAAATTCGAGAAAGAGTTTTACAAGAACGCGCAGTGACGAACGCTATAGACGCTTTACAAGAACGCTGGAGAATGATCATGTTTATGTATGAGGATTGTGTTGATCTCAACAAGCAAAGAGCAGAATGTAAATTAAAGAAACTATGCATTAAACGACAGTTTGAACTTATTATGATTATACTATCGTTTATTTTGGTGTCTCTACAAATATCCGTGATTTTTATATTAATAGCCAGATAACAAAAATCGTTAATTAATTTCAAGATTGACTGGAGTTAACAGTAATATTCATACCTGATCTTTTGATTGTTTATCAGTATTAATGTAATAAAAAGTTAAATATGCAACATTTGGCAATGCTTATTTTGGATATTTTTAATGAGCATAATCATTTCAAATCACATTTACAAATATCAAAGTGTGCGACTAAATTCCAAAATTGAAGCTGGTATGGTAGATCTACAACGGAATTTCTATGTCAGAAGTTCAAGCTTTGCAACGCTTTTTACTTCAGTCTGGCTAAGAATGGCACAAAAATCGGTTTTTATTATAATTCTAAGAATACATTGTCATGATTCGTTGCAAATTGGTTTCCTTTTAAATGTTTTACTTGATATATGTAAGAATTTCAAATTTTATGTTTTGAGGCTATTTGACCTCAGTTGGGCCCTTTACAACAGTCAAAATGATAAAATTGGTAACTGGTACACATTATACATTAAATGGACCTGTAACGTTTAAAATGGAACAGTTACAATGATGATTTCAAATATCAAAGTGTGCGACTAAATTCCAAAATGGAAGCTTGTTACAAGAAATGGTAGATCTACAACGGGATTTCTATGTCAGTAGTTGTAATAAGAGTATAAATTGTTTTCCATATTCAACCTAAAGTCTTTAACACTTCATACAATTTGAATATTGTGATATCGTTATTACTATATAAGAAAAGTTAATGCTACTAACAGAAAGGTGGTTTACGTTATTATATTGCTCCTATTGGAGGATCTATCAAAAGTGTCAACAACATAGATATTTCAAATTTTCCCTTATATCATTTTTACTTAATGCTTATATGTATTACGTATAAAAAACATTAACTATAGATGTTTTCATTAAAACATTCTATTTAGTCATCAGAACAAAGAAAACAATTGCTTTACTATTCATTGAATTAGCTGAATTACTTCAGGGTAAATATAATAGGAAGATATTATATATTACCAATTTAATGATAATATTTATTAGACGCCATCACTGAAATCTGTATCTAAATAAATGGTATATACTTTACCTTTCTTAAAACAATTGCTAAGATCTGATGAAACTTTACACTTATGCATTTATAAATATTACATATAACATTGAGTATCATGTTTGGACAATACATGTTTTGATCATAATTATTTTCTTAGAATTCTGTAACTGAAAGAATCTTGCTAAATATAACAGTATATAAAAAACAGTTTAATTATTGCATTGAATTTGATATTAATATGAAATGATGGAGTTTTAAATAGTTCAGTCAGAAATAGCTTTATGATAATAATTATGTGTTTATAAAAGTTGCGATATTAGGTCATACATTTGTATATATTTAAAACGAGATATGTAATCTTCTTCAATATCACCGTGGATATCTACAGTATAGTGAAAATATATGTAATACTGCAAGGGTTATTTATACTATGCCATATAATCCTGCCAAACATATGTATAACTAAAATTCTAATATCGCACGTTTATAACGCAAATTTTACTGGACAACAGTGACCTCTAATTCATTCACTCGTATTGTGCATTATCATTTATTCGTTTTAAAGATTTTTTAATGCCCATGTATGAATGTGTACTAACGATTGTTTGCCATAACTACTTTGCGGCTCGGGTCATATGATCTCATAACCGTTTATACTGTGCTCATACAATTCTTTACATTTTGTTATTTATCAAGACATGATATTCTACAAATTGTGTGAAAGATTACAACTAGTTCTGTAAATTAATATCAAATCAAGGTTTTACTGGTGGAGGAATACCTCGGATGGCAATACATGTTTTCAGGCTCGAGCAGGCAGGTAGTACGATCGGCGTTCCGTAAGCTAGCTGAATGTGTGGATATGTTATATGTAGTTAACAAGTATGTGCTAAATTTCAAGATTGTAAATGATACCATTTTGAACAAATATTTAAAAAAAAAACACACATGAATTATAGCATATGAATGCATTTGTATGCAACGTAAATAGTTAAAGATGATTTTAAGAAAGTGTTTTAATAAGATGATCAGTTGACAATCTAATGAAACTATCAAATACTGTCCAAAAATTAAGCAACATCGACTTTCTGAAATTGCTATATGAAATAAAACATTAATTTTTTTTCTTTTTTTTCCAATATACAGAGGGATATGTATTATCCAACAGTTATTGATCCGTAATTTGACGTCAAATGATAATAAAATAGGTATATTTTCAGTAAGTTTTCACCAAAACCATCTACTCGATATAAAAGTCGCAATGCAAGCATTTATCTTTATATTTCTGATACAATTATACGTGAAATATATGTATAGGTTTTTTCTTTTCAAATTTTAAAAAAGATTATTCGAAGTGTGATTTTTCATAAATAAGTTTTAAGTTGCGAATTATCTAAATTAAAACCCGTAGGGTTTCGTGTCAAAATGTGAAAAAACATTTTGTCTATGTGTGCTAAATTTTCTAAGTAAAGAAAATCCCTTTAAAAATCCCTGGCCTTTGGGGGTCAGTATAAAAGGTTTGTTTTTAATGTTGAGCAAGTCATTTTCGTTTCAACGGTGAGATGCGCCCAAATGATAGCGTTACGAGCAAAATGCCAAATCCTCAAGTGTTCCCTTTTGGGGAAATTGTAATCATGCTTCAAATGTCCCAAATTGATGATAAAGTCCTGAGTAAGTCGAAAAATTTAAAAGAAATAGAGTTAAAAAAAAATCTAACGTTATTTTTCTCTTTCTGTTTTATTTTTAACTTTTAGTGCCTACGTTCGATATAGTTTATCACAAGATTATCGAAAGAATACAAAATAACGAAAAATAAATTCAAAAGCTAAAAAAAATATAAATATCAAAATATCGTCTCGGTAGAAAATAATCTTCATTTTTTTTAAATTATTTCTAAATATTCATATTATTTATATTATTTTATTCATAAACATTGTTAAATAAATGAGAGAAAACTTATCTGATAGATAAAAGCAGTAGATAAAACAATTTTTGAAAAAATATAATATATCAGAAATTCTGATATATCGGGACCTTGGTGGCAGAGATCAACGCCGAAGAATTAAGGGGAGATCACTGTGTGGAGATTGTGCAAATGCTTGAATGAAAAAAAAAATGATTCTTTGTCACTGTAAACTACTTATTTTGGGCATGTTATTACTAGAATGTCATTATCGTGTTGATTCATTACTAAATTTATTGCACTTGTGGAATAGAAAATAAGTACAGATATTTCAAGCAAGTCTTTAAATATATGACTTTATCCGGAGTCTAATGGGAGGCAACTCTTCCGGGCATGTAGGTTCTGACCACGCTGTATCTATGGAGGGGCGATCGTTGCCAAATTCCAGACTTGTAATGTGTTCCTTTTTTGAAAACTACTTTTGAAAATGCAAACATGTATGTCTAGCATTTTTATTGCATTCGTGCACAGCAAAATGATATGCCTCTTATCCAATCTTTTAATTGAAGGCACCCGCTTTTAAATAACAAGTTTACATGTAAATCTTAACACAACTGACCTAACATGGAGAACAACAACACATTTACAAGTTCGTATCTACATTGCATATAATACATAAGCATTTTTTACACACTTGTAGATATATATCTGTACCTGAAAAACACAAATGAAATGTAAAACTCGAATGCAGAAAATATAATTTAATAAAACGTGTTTCCAGTCGTAGAACTACAACAGTACGTTTACACAGTTACATGTTTTAAAATGACAAAAGTAGATTCACAAAGTTAAACGATTCTAAGTCATGCATGACGCCCCGCCTCTCTCTGAGTATTTACGATCTTCTATCACGGAAATGTACGGACAGGTATAATACCGTCGCCTCTCTCTTCTATTTCTCAATAAAGTGAAGGAAAACACGGCGTCCATTCTAACTTTTTTTTTATTTTCTATAAAAAGTCCAATATTATTGGTATCAAATGAAAGATTACTCCATAAGCTTTCTATTAGTGCCTCGGAAATAAAAATGAATTAAATAGATGTATTGAATTTTTTAGCTTTTTTACTCTGAAAATAACACTCTCGAATTGGTAAGAAAACACGGCGTTCCCTCCAAACATTTTTTAAGTTCGTAATATATTTTGATAATTTTGGATTGAAATAAAAGTGTGCTTCATACGATTTATGATATATAATTATATAATGCCTAAAATTAAAAATGAATTAAATCAAACTGAATTAACTTTTCGTTAAAAAGTTTATCATGTTACTTTCTGTAAAATAGAGAAAATAAGAATCCCTAAAGAACGCTCAAACGACAAAATTGAGAATGTTACAGGCCCGGTTTGATTGAGCCTGCTCATGGACGGTAATGGAAAGAGCAAGTTATGTCCACGCCCCCTAGCACCGGCTTAAGCAAAATTCAACATGAACTGGTAACAATTTTGAAAACATCCGCAGATGTGTTAATATGGCGATTATCATGGAACCTTCAATGTGACACGTAAGTGCCATACCATGAAAAACGGGGCATAAGATATGATCCCCAAGTAAAAAAAAACACACTCTGAAATTCAGTAAGAAAAACATGGTACCCCCCTACTTACTTTTTTTATTTCTTGGTCAATTTTGATTAATAAACAAGATCATCAAGGAAAGGCGGCGTTGATAATTTTAGACTCAAGTAAAAGAATCCTTTATGAACTTTCTAGTGATGCCTTAAAAATGAAAATTAATTATGTAGAAGTATTAAAAAAAATGTTTCTAATTTATCGTGTTGTTTATTCTTTTTCTCTTAAATCCACACTCATATATTCGGAAAAAAATAACGTCGCTTCCTTTAGATACTTTATTCTAAAAGGAAATTGAATATTGAATGAAATTTAAGACCATAAGCTTTGAACAAGTATATTAAAAATCTGGAACAAAGTGATCCTCGGAAGCATTAATCACAACAAAATTACATAAGAATTGCAGATTCGATTTTAATTGAGTCTGCACATGAGGGATAATGAACAAGTGCAACATCCCTCACGCCCTAGCACTGGCTTGAACGGTACTCAATTCTAAACACTTAATAGCGCTGGCATCAATGATCCCGAAGGACCAGAAAAAACACTGAAGTGAAGTACGGGGGCAACTTTTTACAGCTGCCATCACGGCAGCTTGACACCTGCTGTTTATGAAGTATTAAAATCTGGAAACAAAGTGATGCCCTCGAAGCATTTTAATCACTACAAAATTACATAAGAATTGCAGACTCGGTTTGATTGAGTCTGTACAATGAGGGATAATGAACAAGTGCAAAAAGTTTTATAAAATTCATACTGAAAATACCTTATTAAAGATTGAACATATGTGCTACGGATAAGTATTTTCTTGATTTCGGAAAGGAAATCTCGGTGGCCGCCTTTAAATCCTATTTTTTGCAAATACTTGCATAGGTTTTGTTGAAAAAATGAAATTTTGTGCCAATACATTTTTAATGATACCAATAAGAATATTGGATGGTTTTTTACATTATCAATAAAATTCTCCCTCGAAGTTGGTCATTGTTTCCCCTAAAAATTTCCAAATCGGCCGATGTTTCGCAACAGGAGTATATGATAAACAGATCAACAAGGAAATGGCGGCGCTCAATGAACGCAACCCTACATGACCAGCAACAAGAACAAGTTTGGCAAGAAGCCCAGGCGGACCCCAAACAAAACACATGGACAGGGCACTAGGCATAGCACGGACAGGCTAATACACTAAAATGATAAAATAATTTGTAACTGATAAGAACACGATGTTAAATAATAAAGGTAATGCACAAGTTATCTTCATCATAAATGGTAAAATCAGCAATTTTCAAGTGATGTTGCTAGTGACAAAACTTTTGTAACAAATGTAAACATATATATGTTATGAAAAATGGCCGTATGTTGTCCTTGTGTTTTATTTAAAAATATGGGAGAGGCTCCGTTTTATACCTGTCCCGCAATAGAAGTTCGTAAATAATACTCCGGGAGAGGGGCGGGGCGTTATGCTTACCTTAAAATCGTTTACTTTGTGAATCACTTTTTGTCATTTTTAAACATGTTATCTGTGTTAACGTACTCTTGTAGTTCTACAACTGGTAACAATTTTCTTTTAAAACTCTATTTTCCGTATTCGAGTTTAAAGCATTTCAATTTGTATATTACAGATTTATAAGTGTACAAACATGCGTATGTATTGCAGCAAATGGAAGATACGAATTGTAAATTTGTTGTCGTTTTAGAGTTAGGTCATTTGTTACGTATAATGTAAACTTGTTATATAAAAGGCGGTCCTTCAATTAAAGATTGAATTAAGAGGCATACAATAAAAATGGTTAAGGCCATACAAGTTCGCATTTTCAAAAGTCTTTTAAAAAGGAACACTTTACATGTCTGGAATTTTTGGAACGAACGCCCTCCATACTCATAGAAAGCTTATGAGTAATTTTCATTTGATACAATAATATTGGACTTTTTATAGAAATAAAAAAAAAAGTTAGAATGAAGCCGTTTTTCCTTCACTTTTATTGAGAAATAGGAGAGAAGGCTATGGGGGCTGATCGTTTGCCAAAATTCCAGACATGTAAATGTACCTTTTTAAAATGAACTTTTTTGAAAAATGCGAACTTGTATGCCTACCATTTTATTGTTGCCTCTTAATTCAATCTTTTAATTGAAGGTTACCGCCTTTATATAACAAGTTTAATATATATGTAAAACTGACCCTAAAACATCTAAAACGACAACAATTTACAAGTTCGTATCTTCCATTGCATGCAATACATCGCATGTTTGCACACTTATAGATCTGTAATATAAATGAAATGTAAAACTCGAATACGGAAAATAGAGTTTTTTAATGAAAAACGTGTTACAGTTGTAGATACAAGAGTACGGTTAACACAGTAACATGTTTTAAAATGACAAAAAAGTAGATCAAAAGTTAAACGATTTAAGTCAAGCATAACGCCCCGCCCTCTCGGAGTATTTACGACCTTCTATTGCGGACAGGTATAAAACGGCGCCTCTCCCATATTTTTAAATAAAACTGAAGGACAACAATACGGCATTTTTTCATACATATATTATGTTGCATTTGTTTACAAAAGTTTTGTCACTAGCAACATCATTTGAAAATTGCTGATTTTACCATTTTTGATGAAGATAACTTGTGCATTCCTTATTATTTTAACATCGTGTTCTTTTCAGTTACAAAATTATTTTATCATTTTAGTGATTAGCCTGTCCGTGCTATGCCTAGTGCCCTGGCCATGTGTTTTGTTGGGGACGCCTGGGCTTCTTGCCACTTGTTCTTGTTGCGGCTGGGTCATGTAGGGTTGCCTTCATTGAGCGCCGCCTTTCCTTGTTTGATCTTGTTTATCATATTATTCCTGAGAAACATCGGCGATTTGGAAACTTTTTTTAGGGAAACAATGACCAACTTCAAGGGAGTAATTTATTGATAATGTAAAACATCCAATACTCTTATTGGTATTCATTGAAAAATGTAATTGGCACAAATTTCACTTTCAACAAAAACTATGGGCAAGTATTTGCAAAATAGGATTTTAAAGCGGCCACCGAGATTTCCTTTCGCGAATCAAGAAAATACTTATCCGTAGCACATATGTACAATCTTTAATACGGTATTTTCAGTATGAATAAAAACTTTTTGCACTTGTTCATTATCCCTCATAGTACAGACTCAATCAACCGAGTCTGCAATATTCTTATGTAATTGTGTAGTGGATTAATGCTTGCTTCCGAGGGATCATTTTGTTTCCAGATTTTAATACTTCAGCAACAGCAGGTGCAAGTGCCGTGTGGCAGTTGCCAAGTGCCGTGTTTGGCAGTTGGTAAAAAGTTGCCCCGTACTTCACTTCAGTGTTTTTCTGGTCATTCGGGATCATTGATGCCAGCGCTACTTAAGTGTTTAGAATTGAGTACCGTTCAAGCCGGTTGCTGCTAGGGGGCGTGTCACTTTACGTGTCACATTGGGAAGGTTGCATGATAATCGTCACTTGTTCATTATCCCTCATGTGCAGACTCAATCAACCGAATCTGCAATTCTTATGTAATTTTCCGCCGCCTTTCCTTGATGATCTTTGTTTATTATCAAAATTGACCAAGAAATAAAAAAGTAAGTAGGGGGGCGCCATGCTTTTTTTTCTTACTGAATTTCAGAGTGTGTGTTTTTTTTTTTTACTTGGGGATCATATGCCGTTTTTCATGGTATGGCACTTACGTGTCACATTGAAGGTTCCATGATAATTCGCCATATTAACACATCTGGCGGCATGTTTCAAAATTGTAGCGCAGTTCATGTTGAATTTTGCTTAAGCCGGTGCTAGGGGGCGTGGACGATAACTTGGCTTTTCCATTACCGTCCATGAGCAGGCTCAATCAAACCGGGCTGCAACATTCTCAATTTTGTCGTTTTGAGCGTTCTTTAGGGATTCTTATTTTCTCTCTATTTTACAAAAAGTAACATGAAAAACTTTTTAACAGAGCCGAAAGTTAATTCAGTTTGATTTAATTCATTTTTATTTTAGGCATTATATAATTATATATCATAAATCGTATGAAGCACACTTTTATTTCAATCCAAATTATCAAAATATATTACGAACTTAAAAAAAGTTTGGAGGAACGCCGTTTTTTTCTTATTCCCAATTCGAGAGTGTTATTTTCAGAGTAAAAAAACCTAAAAATTCCATACATCTAATTTAATTCATTTTTATTTCCGAGGCACTCATAGAAAGCTTATGGAGTAATCTTTCATTTGATAAGCAATATTATTGGATTTTTTATAGAAATAAAAAAGTTAGAATGGACGCCCGTTGTTTTCCTTCACTTTATTGAGAAATAGGAGTGAGGCGACGGGTATTATACCTGTCCGTACATTTCCGTGATAGAAGATCGCAAATACTCAGAGAGAGGCGGGGCGTCATGCATGGCTTAGAAATCGTCTAACTTTGTGAATCTACTTTTGTCATTTTAAACATGTAACTGTGTAAACGTACTGTTGTAGTTCTACGACTGGAACACGTTTTTATTAAATTATATTTCTGCATTCGAGTTTTACATTTCATTTGTGTTTATCAGGTACAGATATATATCTACAAGTGTGTAAACATGCTTATGTATTATATGCAATGGTAGATACGAACTTGTAAATGTGTTGTTGTTCTCCATGTTAGGTCAGTTGTTAAGATTTACATGTAAACGTGTTATTTTAAAAGCGGGTGCTTCAATTAAAAGATTGTATTAAGAGGCATATATCATTTGCTGTGGGACGAATGCAATAAAAAAATGCTTGACATACATTGTTCGCATTTTCAAAAGTAGTTTTCAAAAGGAACAACATTACACTGTCTCCTGAATTTTTGGAAGAATCGGCCCATCCATAAGAGGCGACGGGTATTATACCTTGTCCCGTACATTTGGTTAAAAATTTGGTGTGGTGATTCTTGTTTTCAAAATTCTCTATACTCAGGGGCGGGGCTCTGCATGACTTAAATCGTTTAACTTTTGGTGATTCTACTTTTTGTCAATTTTAAAAAATGTAATGGTGTAAATGTACGGGTTGTAGTTCTTCGACTGGGAAAACGTTTTTTTAAATTTATTATTTCTGCATTCGACTTTTACATTTCATTTGTGTTTTTCAGGTACAGATATATATCTAACAAGTGGTAAAATGCTTATGTATTATATGCAATGGTAGATAAGAACTTTTAAATGTGCGTTTAGGGTCAGTTTGTTAAGATTTACATGTAAACTTGTTATTTTAAAAGGCGGGTGCTTTCAATTCAAATTGGATTAAGAGGCATATCATTTGCTGCTTGCCACGAAAATGCAATCAAAAATGCTAGACATAAGACATGTGTCGCATTTTCAAAAGTAGTTTTAAAAGAAACACATTACATGCTGGGGAATTTTGGAACGATCCGGGCCCTCCATATGTATCTACGTACTTATTTACTACGTCATCAGGAAGGGGGCCCGGTGGAGATATTTCTCCCCGCATTGGATTTCGGCGAAGCAGGTCACGTTTTTTAAGTGGCTCTTACAAAAATTACTTTAATGGTCATCGGGTTGATGCCGAGTTATGGCTTTACCTTCCAAAAAACAAACCATTCTTTTAGACTTGTACAGTAGAGCCTTTGCTTTGACTTTAAAAAAACAAAGGGTTTTTCGGTATTTTTGAGTTAGTAAGTTTGATTTGGATATATATAAAATAAAAATAACAACTTTTCCAAAACTACTGTATTAAAACTGTATTTAGCTTTGTTAAAATGCCCTTTAGGGAAAAGACCACAATAAAGAATAAAATTTTTTAGGGGTATGGGGTTTCCCAAAAGATGCTCTTTATATTATGCTAAAGGGTAAAACCCCAAAAAATATGGTCAATTCCCGGGTGGGATCCGGGAAACCCCGGGGTTTGGTTTTATAATATATATATATATAATGTTTTAACCCCATTCCGAGTCCGGCATACTTTATACTAGAACTCCCGGGGTTTCTTAAATAACCCAAATGGTATTTTTTATTATATTAAAAACACGTCCTAAACCCGGGGTTTCAATGCCATATTTGCTTGGGAAAAATTTTAAATGAGCCATAACCCCGATGGTCGGCCCTCTTTTTCGAAAAACGGAGACCGAAAAACCCGGGTCAGCTCTCGCTTTTCCCGGGTTTTTAAATTTTCCCACATCCGGGGCCATTTTCCCGGTCGATATCCGAAAATTTTCCCTTCTGATATTCCAGGGGATTTAAAAAAAATTAAATTTTTTAAAGAATCCCCTTTTAAGGGATGTTTTAGGGGGTTTTTCTGTTATAATAAGGGGAAAAAAAAATCCCAACAAATTGCTTTCCCTATTTTTTTGGGTTCCCGTATAAAATTTTTCTTGATAAAAAAGCCCTACCCTTGGCGGGCTCGAACCTGGCCCGAGCTAGGGGATTCTAGGGGTTTTTTTATTAATTCGTAATAAGAATTCAAGAAATTTGAAAAATTATATTTGTTTTTGGGCCATAAGGGTTTTGGGCATTTTTAAGAAAAAGTTTTTTTTTCCCATTTTTTAAAAAACAGTCAGTCAGACCCATCCCACATCCCAATTTTAAGAAAAAAAATAAAACAAAAAAAGCTTTGGGGTTTGAAAAGGGAAAAAAGGGCCCCAAAGCAAAAAAATGCGGGCAAGTAAAAGATAAACTAGTACAAATATGATGAAAGATATTTTTTAAAACTCCCAGAAATGTATCCCACTTTTGAATGAGCGGAGAAAGACATTTTTTCTTATAAATTTTGTTGGGCATGCTAGAGATTAAAATTTATTGTTTATTTCTTTATAAATCGTGGTTTTTAAATAGAAACGGATATACTGTATGCAATCATTTAAAACCCATATTTTAAACGCTGATAAACAGTAAACATTTGCCCCTTTTTATGTCCCATGTTTTCGCTATTAGGGCCCCCCCTTTAAGGTTTTTTCACACTTTAAAAGTTAGAAAAAATATGACCACTTGGTTATATTACCATGGTTATCAATGTTGGCATAATTGTTTATTAACAATAATTGTAAATATTTATTAATTTTATTTAAAAACAAATTTTTAGAATATTGGTTTTATTTTACTTCTTTTTTGTGGTTTACGTCTATTTTTACTGAGTTTTTACTTACTTTTTTATTAAAAAATTGTAAAAAAATTTTAAAAAATTCAATTGTCAAATGACCGACGATTATAAGTCAAAAGCTTAAACTGGAAAAAAGTCGTAAATTATGGTTTTTATCTTTTCAATATATAATATTGTTTATTCTTAAACCCATGTAATGTATCATTGTAATTTTTTTTTTTATCCTTTTTTTAAATTATCAATCAATTGGAAATAATTCATAAAATGTTAATTTGTAAATTTGAATATTTCCTCGGGGCATCTTTACTAAAAAAAAAAATTAAATTTTAAAAAAAATGTTTAAAAAGTTGATAATGTTTTTTAAATCCCATAAAAAATGTCCCTTTTTTATTATTGAAACATATAGGTTTTATATTACATATAAATCCGGGGTAATATTTATTTTTTTTACAACCCACCCACCCCCTTTTTTTTTTTTCCAAATCAAATAAATATATTATAATTACTTTTACTATTATACATGTATAAATTGAAAAAATGTGTTTCGTTATTTTTGTTTTCCAGGAAAAAAGGGTTAAAGTGTTTGATACCCAAACTCCCAAATTTTAAAAAATTTGGGCATAAAACTGGCGCGTTAGGGGCCCTCACTGAAGTTTTCCCAATTTGTGATGTAAACCGAAAAAAGGAAAGCAGTCAAAATAAACATAAGGTTGTAAGACAGACTGTTTTTGTGACTACCCAAAATTGAATTCATAAAACAGATTAAATTAGACTATTACATATGATAAATTGCTTTCATGAACACTTTGTGTTTCAAACGCAAGTATTTTAGAGCTTATGGCATTTAAAGCTAATATTGATTAATAATTTGTTTACAAATGTTTTAAAGAAGGACAAATAATGCTTCAAAAGGAATCAACAATTTATTATGGATTCTAGTGTTATATACGAATACAAAAATTTGAATAAATTATATTTGTATTTGCCCATAATGCTTCTTTGGCTTTGTTAAGTAAAAAAGTGTTTTTACATTGTAATTAACGTCATTTCTTCTAGTGCTTATTTTATCCATTTCGTTAAGAATATCAAGAAATTTGATAAATTTAATCTTTTGTATTTGCCATAATGCTCTTGCTTTGTTTTAATAAAAAGTGTTTTTTTACATTGTAATTACCAGTCAGTCAGAAGCAATACCAAATGCCAATCTTAGAAACGCAAAATGAGAATACAAAGACGAAGTTAAAGTTTACTTTGTTTATAATTTTATTAAGGGTTAAGATTCCGAGATAATGTTAAAGTTTAATTTCTTAATTTATTGTAATTTGGTCAAGGCTCGAGCTTTTGTTTTAATATATATAAGGGCAAAACCTTCTTCTTTTTTATATAAGAAGGTGATATAAACACTCTTTACACAAAGCTTTAAAATTAATAAATGGCAACAAACTCAAAAGCCATAGTAGGCAAGAAATGCTTTATTTTTATTTCCCTCTAAATCTTTTTACTTTTTGCGATCCCTTTTATAGTTTCAGAAAAAAAAAATACCTATTGGCTAGTTATTAAAAATCTATTTGAAAGCTCATTTTCGGCATTTAGTAAGAAAATAATATGTTGACTTTTAATTTTGTTTGGAAGTAAAATACTACAAGAATTTTATAAATAATTTCACATTCTACGGCTAGCATGTATTTTGTTAGTAAGGGCATCTAACATGCAATAAAACCATTATTTAAAACATTATTAAATAATCATTGTTATCTTTCTGAAGGAGGTAAAAAGTGTTGTTTTTTGAGACAATAATGTGCGTTTCAATCTTTGACGACAAACTTTTTGGCAGTGACTATGAATCTTTGTAAAAAAAATATTTAAAAAACAAAATATTGTGGAAATAAATTGAATTTTATATTGAGATTTTATATGAATACATTTTATGTCAGTTATCATGTTGTTATTTAATATTTGTGGAATTAGTTTTTTTTATTTATAGAACATGATTTTAAATCATTCTATCGGGATTGAATCTGTCAAATGTTAAAATGTTTTGATTATATCCATCGCTAAATTAATTCATTCCGAAAGAGTTACGTTATAGAATAATTAAAATGACCCAATCAACAGTTAAAACGGAAAAAACCATATATTTCACTCCATCCTAAATAAAGTTTGTCTCTTAAAGTTACAAAATATTGTATGCATGTTCACATTTTTGGGGGGTTATTTTTCAAATGTTTTAATTTAACTCTAATAAACATGTTTTAAAAAGATATCATTAAATACATTTGCGCTAAGACCACACACTTTTGTTGTTGTGCCAATTAAAAAGGGATATAAAGATTATTCGAAACGTTTTGTAAAGTATGACGAAAGAATGTACCAAATGTCGTTGCTTTATACACAATTTGTCTAAATGCATATAAATTTGAAAGATAATGAGTATGAACCTGTAGTATACTTAAAGTTTGCTGGTGTCGGATAGTAAATAAGTAATAGAAAGAGCACCGAAACAAGAGGCTATCTAAAATTTGTACGAGGGGGGGTACCCCCGAGTTTTAATAGATTCCCGATTTTTTGGGTGTTCCTTTCCCTCTTTTGAAATCGCCCCAAAATAAAAACGCCCCCTTGTTTCAAAATATGCCCCGGAAAAAATGAACAAAAAAACAAACATTGAATATGATATTTTTTTCGTTTTCCCCTTTCTCTCCCGTAACAATATGAAAAACCCCAGCAAAAATGAGCCAATCAAGGGGAAGCTCTGGAGGGCGGGAAACTAATACCGCACCCCAGTTAACGCCTTTTGGGCATTTTAATTTTAAAAACGTTTTTAACCCTGAAAACATTTTAAACCCGAAAGGTCCCCAAACTATAAAATGAATTTTTTTGAAGGAAAACTGAAAAGCAGTTTTAAATTTTATAATAATTTACATTTTATTTAAAATTGTTTAAAAAGGGGAAAAAAACATATTGATGGAGAGAGAGTCTGTAATTGTCTGTTTTGCATTGTTCAAAAGTTGTAATATGCTAATATGTGTCATATGTATTGATTACGTGTAAGAGTTGTTTCCATGACAATGACCGCCCACGAAAGGATAGGTGCAAAATGTATAGTTTTCAAGATAACTTAATTTTTTGATTAACATTCAAATGATTCAATTCAAGGGATACATGGTACTTTACGTTTGATACGCGAATAGTAAAAGAGTGTTAAATCGTGGTATAGTGTCGTTGTTCAAAGTCGAATATACATGTACTAAGATTCATAAATATATCCCCATCTCCAAGACTAGATATTTTCTTCATTATTTGACAATAATTGAAATGCACAAGTAACGCAAAATATAAATGCAAACTATGACGATAGAAATACCAACATATACAAGGCAGACATCCACATCCGTTCCTGTTAGTGAAAATAATTGAGAACAAGTTACGAGATTTCCGAAGTAGACTGGTCTCAGACTACAATTAAATGTATGATTTGTAAATTCTGTATAGACCCTAGAATGAAAATTGCAGTCTAAAAATAAAACTATAATTGCACCATCGTTATAGGGGTTTTCTAAGAAAAATATTTCAATGATGGGTGTGAACGTACATTTCCCGCAATGTTTTCATCTTTATAAAAAAAGTTCTACGAAGATAGTTTTAATTTTAGTGAGAAAAATACCCTTGATAAAAAATTTGGGCGTTTGTAATTTTTCCTAATCTTCAAATATTTCAAAATTCAATTTTATCAAAAGTTCATTTATTGATTTTAATCAATCACAGTTTTTTGTCATGATTCGATGATATTGATTCAAGAAACTATTTAAATTGAACCAGTAATTTTCCTTTTTCCGGGTTTTTTCCCCCAATCTTATTTTACATTGAAAAACTGTTTCAAAGGGCCATATAATTTGGTTGTGAAATTCTTTTATCGGCTTCTCAAATGTTATAAAATAGTGTATCAAAAAAAAATTTTGTCGGGGAGAAAAAAAAAAAAATCCAAAACAATGTAAAATACCCAAAATTTTTTTAAATGTTTCGTTTTTTAAAATTTTTAATAAAAAATAATATTTTTTTAAAAATCAGAGAATAATTCCCTAAGAAAAACGTTTTATTAATATCTGTATAGGGTGTTCCACCCCGATTAAAGTAAGTTTAAAAAGATTATAAGAATGAATAGAAAAATTTATTTAAACAGTTTAAAAAAGGGAAAAAACCCCAAAAAGAACGTCCAAAACCGGCTAAATTTAATTTATTGCGGCCCCGGATTTTTTTTGACCCTGTTCATGTAGGTACTGGAAATGGCAAGGTTCCGTCCACGCCTCCCTGACATCGGCTTAAGGGCAAAATTCAACAGTTAAGACTTACATATAGATTTGCTAGTCGCAACATATAACGCAGAAAATGATAATTTTTAAACATGGATTCTTCTGACTGGTCTAAAGTATTTATTTTATTAAACATCAATATGGCAGAGGAAAAATTATGCTCTATAACTAAGATAATAAGATTTGAAACGTCTCTTAAATACAATGTATAATTGTATGAAAACCTCTTTCTAATTACTGGAGCCCGGAAGACTGGCAAAGAAAATGACACCTTTTCAGATATTCCACTGCTGATTAACTTCTAAAAACAACTAAATTATCACAGCTTCATTTCTGATTATGTATCATATTACCAAATATTGTGTCTAAAATGTGGATAGCATCTTTTCAGTTACATACAATTAAAAATTGTGATATTAACAAAAAAGATTACGTTAAACAAAAGATATAGACCAGGGGAACAGTTAACTATTAAAATTGCAAGCTTATGGTTAAAAATGATAAAATGTGTCCTTCCCTAAAAAATTTAAAGGTTCATTATGCTCAGAAATGCTATCATTTTTATTTCTTTATTTCTCAAGAACTACAAGAATTTTTTCTTTACTCCCTTTTGCTTTGATTGGAATTAGTAATAATTATAGCGATTAGTATTTTGTATGGAAGTAAAATACTTTTTGTTTTACACTTTGCTACCTTTACAGCACATTCCTGCACATACAGGTACAGCGCTGCTACATTAAACCTGTTTAACAACCAAAACCAATGTGTCTATCCATTATCAAAACATAATTAAACACATGTTTGACATTTCTAAAAAAATCGATAAAAATTTAATATGGATTTGTGGGACATATTGTGCTTAAAGAACTCTTCGAGTATGTAAATTGAAAATAATGGTTAGATACAATTTCCCATGTTAACTTTATATATCGCTGATATTGCCTAAACTATAGTTATATGTGATCAGGCATGAAGAAATGCAGTCATCCAAAGACGTTTCTGTCTGGAATAAGCATAATAAAAATCAAGTCACACATTCCCCTGTAGAAAATCACAGTTTGTGCTTTTTTTCTAACATATTGGTTGATCAAAAAAATCCTTAAAATAAATTAGGTCAATGAATTTACAGAAATAGATATGTGATAAATTTGTGATACAATTCTCTCTGAGGCAATTAAGTTTTGAGGATTTCTGTGAAAAAATATAATGATACAAAATTGTATTGCCAAATACTATTTTGAGCCGCGTCATGACAAAACCAACATAATGGGTTTGCGACCAGCATGGATCCAGACCAGCCTGCGCAAACTTACAAACTCTATAACAAATAGAGAAACTGATAGCAAACAGCATGGATCCTGATCAGACTGCGCGGATGCGCAGGCTGGTCTGGATCCAATCCGCGCAGTCTGGTCTGGATCCATGCTGGTCGCAAATCCCATTATGTTGGTTTTGTCATGACGCGGCTCATTTGTATATACAAATATGTGAACTATATGCACGTATTGCATTGTGAAGCTACTCGTATTCGGTTTTCTTTTTATGCAAGGTTTAATATTAGGTTTGGGACATGATAAGATTGCTGTATCTTCCTCAAAATATATGATAACGTAAAAAATGTACTTCGCTAAAAAAATAAATGAGACCTAATTATTATTCACTTAAATTTGCCGATCTTCTATATATACTTTGTCCTGCGACTTCAAAAGAAAAAAATTAATGGGAAATGATAAATGAGATAAAGTAATTTCAACAATTCTATGCCATATTTTAAGTAAAATGTTATATATATGTATGGTGTCCAGAATATTATTTTTAATCAAACTTTTTCCTCTTCTGTTTCTTTAAATAAATGTATTTTAGAACACTATTGTACAAAGATTTTAACCTTTAAATAATATTTTTTCCGCTAAAATTTGTCTGCATAAAATGTTAAGAGCAGGGACAAATTAAAATGATTGATTTAAAATTGAAAATTAGGATGCTTTTACACAAGCTTATTATTTATAAATGATCGATCATGCGTATTCAACAAACAGTAGTGATTAAAACTGAAATATGTACATCTATAATGTTAAATTTTCAAGATTAAAATGTTATCTTATTTGAACTGAATTTAACAAAACGTTTTTTTTTTAATTTTGATTTAGTAGCATTATGTAAAGATAAAGCTAAATGGATGCTTGTAAAGAATAACAAAGAATGAAGAATGTAGTTTTACATCGTCGTACAATTTTGGGAGAGTTTATGTTAAGATTGCTGTGCGAATATCGGTTTATTCGTACAACGAAAGAAACATGATTAGAACGTGCCGTTCAGTCTAAAATGTTCTAATGAACAGAGAAATGTGACTTTGATCTTTTAGACTATTCTATATGCTATACAAGTTTAAATGGGGGATATTGTGAATAATAAAATGGAATAGATATGCTTTAACAAGTTGGTTGAGTGTTGTGAAATATAACATCGTTGCCGGGTGTACACTTTGAAAATACAAATGTACGCATATTCTGTCTAGCATACACTCTATCAAGGAATTATCAACAGGTGAGCTCTGTGCCGTAAATTAGATGCTAATTTTCAGGTACTGGCGCGGTATATATAGATTCTAAAATGTGCAAGGTATGTTGTGCTTAACGATTGTAGTTTTATTTTGAACATTCTAGCTTATTCTAACAAAATGATTGTAAGATCGGGTGATATAACGAGATGCTCCTGAAGACAATTCTGCTTATAGTAATCAAAGTAGATTGATTGTACCAAAAGGAAACACGGTGTTAAATCAGTGTCATATAAAACAGAAAGGATAATTTTAAAATATATTCAGTTATTGAAATAATATCACTTCTTGGCGAATAACGCTTAAAAAATGGAACATAAAGAAGAAGTTAATTCTGCTATTGCAAAACGCGAAGTTAATTCTAATTCTGCTATTGCAAAAAGCGATTCAGTTGATTACATTTCTATAGAGGGACCAAAAGTACCAAATTCTGAAGGCAAAATCCAAACAGAGGTGCCCCAAAAAATTAACAAATCAGTTTCTTTGGATACAGGTGGAGAACACGAATCTGATAAGAAGCATCCGACACTAAGTTCTGGATCTTTTAAACGCCGATCTATTCGGGTAAGATTTTGTTTCTCTTGTAGAAATCTAAATGAATATTTAGTCTACTTCCTTCAACACATAAAATAATAACAATATAACGTATATATTATTAAAGTAACGATAAAACTTTTATTTGTTAATACATTTGTTATGCCTTTCATAGATGGGATATGTGTAACAGGTGATAAACACATATGTTATTTTAGCTAGGAAAATGAAGATAATTTTCTGGCACCGTGCCTATATGAAGCTGGAGTAGGTTAATTATCAGAATAACTCTTCGCTGCACATCTGAACACATGTTATTGTTAACTCACCTTTTGATTCATCAATAAGCCTAACAGAAATACTTTATTATTGATCATTGTTGTTTTTATCATTAATTTTCTTTTAAGCGTTTTGCAAAGCAACAATTATCCCGGCAGTATAATGTACATGTACTATGTATTTGCTATTTCACGTCTTCCTTAACCTTTTATTTTTTAACCTACAAGTTTTGTGAAATGGATTTTGAAAATGTCCATTCAACATTTAAAACATTTCAATATCAAATTATAAACATTGAGCTATCAATAGGGCTTTGTGGGATCTTGTAATAACTCATGAAAATGCAGATTGGCCAAGCTGCAAAGGTAATCACTTCCAGTTCCTGCAGGATCAGAATGTTCACCTATATACACACATAATAATATTTCGATAACAAATATTGATTAAGTAAAATATTAAAAAGAATGAAGTACGAATTGGTTTTATTTGTTCTTAAGGTAAACGAAATATTTGTATATATTAAATATCGACACTTCACTTGATTATTATTGAATGAGACTTTATTAAACTCAAATACTTAAGCATAGTGTATAACCAGGGACTGTATATACCATCTTATTTAATATTTGTGCATGTTAGGTATAACCTTAAGCAATTTCAATTTCAGCCGGCCAAAGTATTTATTTGTATAGTTATATAAGTTCGGGACTTCTAATACCAATATACGATTGCATATCAAACAATGCATGTTTCAGGGTCATTTTAAAGGAGGATTATTTTATTTAATTTCAGAGACGTTCAAGTAAGCGTTCAAGTAGGCCAGAACCGGAATGTGGACATGATACCGAAACGTACGAGAAAATTCGAGAACGAGTTTTACAAGAACGCGCAGTGACGAACGCTATAGACGCTTTACAAGAACGCTGGAGAATGATCATGTTTATGTATGATGATTGTGTTGATCTCAACAAGCAAAGAGCAGAATGTAAATTAAAGAAACTATGCATTAAACGACAGTTTGAACTTATTATGATTATACTATCGTTTATTTTGGTGTCTCTACAAATATCCGTGATTTTTATATTAATAGCCAGATAACAAAAATCGATAATTTATTTCAAGATCGGCTGGAGTTAACAGTAATATTCATACCTGATCTTTTGACTGTTTAGTCAGTATTAATGTAATAAGAAGTTAAATATGCAAAAACATACGACAATGCTTATTTTTGATGATTTTAATGCGCACAATCATTTCAAATTACATTTAGAAAGAGTATCAAAGTGCGCGAGTAAATTCCAAAATTGAAGTTTGTTACTAGAAATGGTAGATCCAAGACGGAATGTCTATGTCAGTAGTTGTAATTAGAGTATAAATTGTTTTCCATATTCAACCTTAAAGTCTTTAACACTTCATACAATTTGAAAATTGTGATATTGTTATTAATATATAAGAATAGTTAATGTTTCTTTCAGAAACTTTATTATATTGTTCTTATTGAAGAATCTATCAAAAGTGCCAACTACTTAGATAACGCAGTATTTATTAAATATTTCAAATTTTTATATGGATTACGCTTAAATTACTTTAACTAGATTTTTTCATTGAAACATTCTATTTAGTTATCAGAACAAAGAAAACAATTGCTTTACTATTCATTGAATTAGCTTAATTACTTCAGGGTAAATATAATAGGAAGATGTTATATATTACCAATTTAATGATAATATTATTAGACGCCATCACATAACTTTGTATCTAAATCAATGGTATATACTTTACCTTTCTTAAAACAATTGCAAAGATCTGATGAAACTTTACACTTATGAATCTTATAAATATTACATTGAGTATCATATATGGACAATACATGTTTTGAACATAATTATTTTTATTTTCTTAGAATTCTGTAACTGAAAGTCTTATAACTTTGAAGCACGAAAAATATAACAGTATATTAATACAAAAACAGTTTAATCATAGCATTTAACTTTAATATTAATATAAAATGATAAAATTTTAAATAGTTCAGTGTCAGAAATAGCTTTATGATAATAATTATGTGTTTATAATACGATATTGGGTCATATTTAAACCGAGATATGAAATTTTCCTCAATATTACTGTGGATATCTGCAATATATTGAAAATATCTGTTATACTGCAAAAAATATTAAAAACAAGATCAACAAAGGAGAGCGACGTTACATAAGCAAAATGATATGGTATGATATGGTATGGTATGGTATGGTATGGTATGGTATGATATGATATTATCCTGCCAAACATATTTAATTATAATATTGCACGTTTGTAACGCGATTTTTTTCTGGATAACCTTGGTCAGTAACTGTATATAAATGATAGCTCCTAATTTATATATGTATTTATTGATGTTACCCCCAAAACGGAATTGTGCATGATCATTTGAGCCGCGCCATGACAAAACCAACATAATGGGTTTGCGACCATGGATCAAGACCAGCCTGCGCATCCGCACAGTCTGATCAGGATCCATGGTGTTCGCTATCAGGTTCTCTACTTGTAATAGAGTTTGTAAGCGAACAGCATGGATCCTGATCAGACTGCGCGGATGCGCAGGCTGGTCTGGATCCATGCTGGTCTCAAACCCATTATGTTGGTTTTGTCATAGCACGGCTCAATTTTATTCGTTTAAAAGAGTTTTGTTTAACTTATATCCGGATGTGTTTAAACGATTGTTTGCAATATAACCACTTTGCGGCTCGAGTAATATGATCTTATAACCGTTTAAACTGTGCCTATAAAATCTATGCATCTTGTTATTTATCAGACAATGATATTCTACAAGTTTTGTGAAAGATTACAACTATAGTCTGTCCCACCAAATTTGAATATTCCTTTTTATATCAAATATAATATTAAAATTATTTAAATTAATGTCATGTTAACCCTGACATCAATATCCTCTAGGCATGTTTTTCTCTTCTTTTTTTTTCTTAAAGTCAGTAATATGGTCAAAATGTTATATTAAACAACAGAGACTTGCCGTAAAGAAATTATAATTTGCTTTTACAAGACAAGTAACGTTAGACACTTTAGAAAACAATCCTGAAAAATCTCGAGGGTGAATTTTTTTTAGTTTACAAAAAAGTTTCATTTTTTATTCAACGTCGTTTTGTTAATTCATACTTGGCAAAGGTTCATTTCCATTTTTAATGGGAAAGAGTATAGTTCTATAACTGTCAATGCAATCTTTACTGGTGGAGACGACAATGCATGTTTTCAGACTCGAGCAGGCAGCGAAGTAGTACGATCGGCATTCCGTAAGCTAGCTGAATGTGCGGATATGTTATATGTAGTTATCAAGTATGTGCTAAATGTCAAGATTGTAAACGATACCATTTTGAACAAATAGATAAAACAACACATGAATTATAGCATATGTATGAATTTGTATGCAACGTAAAGAGTTAAAGATGATTTAAGAAAGTGTTTTAATAACATGTCCAGTTGACAAACTAATGAAATAATGAAACTATCAGTACTCTCCAAAGTTTAAGCAACATCGACTTTCTGAAATCTCTGTTTGTGAAATGAAATATTCATTTTTTTAAGTATTGTTTTCAAATATACAGAGGGATATGTGTTATCTCTTTAATTAACGTCAAATGATAATAAAATAAATAACTTTTTACCAAAACCATCTACATGTATTATATATAAAAAGTCGTAAAAATGTCTCATTCGTGCTAAACAATTACATTTATTTGTACTTTTAATGTACTTCTTGATGAACTTAAATGGCATAATTTGAACTGTTGCGCCGTTTATTTGATATTCAGTTACAGTTTGATGATTTGAAAAACAAGTAGACGTTTCAGTTTTTATTAAACTGGCTTCATGAGTATTTTGTAATGACATTTTTGCAAGAAATAGAGTTTTTTTCTAAAAGGAAGTTACCGTCAGTGGCTGTTGTCAAAATCGTCTCTAATTTAGGTAGCTGGTTCTCCAAGAATGCAAACATGTAACATTGTAAATGTCATTTATGTACAATTTATTGAATAAATAAAGTTTAAACTAAGAATGCAAACAATATGCATCTTTATAAGATAATTTAGGCTATACCCCAACAGTTTATATGGATTATGTGGATGAAACCAACCCACAAATTGTAACTTCATATATTCAACACATATATTTTTCAAAGAAAAATCTGTGTTTTATCTGCTCTTCTTTCCGTAGAAGGCATGATAACTGTACGTTTATATTCATTGATCATTTACAATACATTATTTTGTATAACAAATTGTATACAATAAAGTTTTTGAATAAATGTCATGAATTTACAAAGTAAAACATAAAAGGTCTTGCAGTTTGGTCTTTCGAAAATTTAATGGACATAAATCGTACGCTTTCTGTGCAGAACATAACACCAATTAAACTGACAAAAAACCTTGTTCGGGTAAACATAAAAATCATTTTATTTGACAAAAAAACTGCAATTTAAGATTCGTGAATAAATCAATGAGGTCTAATACAGTATTTTTCTTTAAATTTGACGGCGGCTTCAAGTAGACTTAATATATAAACGCCTAAAATTTGTCTTTTTGGTTACATGAATACAATTAACAATTTCTATCTAGATTTACAACTATTGGAACTCTAATTATGATATTTTTTATTATTCCATCAAATTCTAGATAAGACTACTAGATTCAACAATATCGTTAGATAAAATGTTTGTTTCTAACCAATACTTAACAAAGTATTAAACGATGCTTTTAAGACCAATATGGATTTAAGGAATTTAAATATAATAAACATATATTATGTTTTTAAAGTCTACATTAAGCATAAAACGGGTTTATAAAATCCTTTGTATGACGGTCTCAGGCATTGCACAGCTGTTATACCAATTAAAATAGGATACCAGGTATATCTCCTTTCTTAAACATTCAATGTCATTTTTCATGAGTAATGGAATTCAAGCGTTGTTTTAAAACCGTTTTTAAATATATTATTACAGTATGTGAAATGATACACAATGCGAATAACTAATAGTTCAAATCATGAAAATGATTGGTAAAAGATAATACTGATCATATTGAGAGTATATTTACATATTTACATTGATAATCCCAATAATCAAGCAGAATTCCGATGCAAGATTGTTGTGTTATCAAATGGGCCCTATCCTAAGAAAATAAACATTATTTATAACTAAGGTCAAAAGAGGGCACTGATCTGAATTATATAAAAATGGCTGACTTTAGGCCCATGGCTGGAAAAAATAATTTTATATTGTTAAAAGCTGCTAACGCTGAATAAACTAGATTGCAATAAGATAAAGCATGAGTAACATAAACTGATGGTGGGACTTGTTTTTATCTTAACGAGCAGATAACAAAGGTAATTGATTTCTTTTGAGTGCGATTGGTCGATTGAAGTTTAATGTAAATCTCGAAAATTGACCAAGTAATTGATTTGAGAACGCTATTGTAATTTCAGCGATTGATTTACAACTTTTATCACTTTAATAAGTGTTGTTAACTTTTGATAAGTTTCGCGAAATTTGTTATTTTTGGGTATTATTCGCAAACGATTGGATGTTATTACATTTATACTTTGTACTGTCTGTTATTCAAAATTTTATTTCAAAATGTGGTTGGTTTTATTGCATATTCTCACTTTTTGCATGCTAAATATTCATTGTGTATAAACCATATGCAATTCGGAAAGTTGGTGGTTCTATTCAGGTACCGTTCGTGTATGAAATAATGCAGGGAAGGGCACCTGAGGTCTTCCTTCACCAGTAAAGCTGGAAGGTCACCATAAGACATATATCGTGTCAGTTTGACGTAAACCCCAATCAAATCAAACAAACAAACTTTTAAAACATAAGCCTGATATGATTCTTAGAGAATTATCATCAAAATCAGTATCATTTGATACTATCTTTTCTATGTGACAAAAGGACTGATGTGTGCATTAATGCCTGATGGAATGAAAACTTAAACACTGAAATTTGATAAAATATGTTTTATTTAAATAAAACATTTATAAATCAAATATTGCACTAATACTGTCACGGTAAAAATAAGCTTGACATGTTACAACTGTGTGTTTTGTAATGAAATTATTAAATTATTGAAGAAATAAATGGTAAACGAGTTATTGGCAAAATGATATTGTTATGAAATAGTAAATATGAACTGAATTATTGAAATGACAAATGAATAACCGGATAAACAAAGTAAATCAATTAGACATATTTCATATGATCATGGATTTATGCTTAAAATAACAAGAACAATAATTCAATGCATTAAAAAATAAAGTTACTCCACTGTGGTTTTTTGACATGAGATGACTAGAAATATTTTTCCGAAATGTGTGTACTATTTTGATCTAGGTCTAGACCAATAACTTATGTGCACATTTTTCAGGTCATTCCCTGAGCCTGGTTTTCCAGAATCATCAATTAATTGTGCAAGATAACCCAAGCAACGCCTTTCACTTCAATCTTGCTAAAAATTGCACAAACGTTTAAAATGGAACGATGATGATGATTTCCTACAGCGCAAGAGATGGAATGTGATGAAATGTATTAACACTTCAATTTAACAAAGATCCGACATGTTTTAAATGTGTCCTGATCCATGAGTCTGTCAAAATATTCGTTCTAGATTTTACGCCGCTTTAAACATAAACATCCCTTCGAAGACTTTTGACATGTTCCCCCTATAAATCCCTGACATAGACCTATTTCATATTTCACTGGTCCAACACTTCTCATTATGATGTCATCGCACGTGCCCGTTTTTACATTATTCAAACAAGCTTTTGGCCTGCGCGCACTTGTGTCGGTTAAAAGTGACAGCAGCAACATTACTGACACCGTAATGAATTTCATCCAACCAAACATATCCATTTTTCAGGTCTGTTCGTCTTCTTTCCTGCCTCCTGAAGTGAGAAGGAAATGTTGAAACAATCAGAATACACTCAATTAACTTGATTAAATAATATATTGAATAAATTCATTAATACCCTTCAGTTAAGCTGCTGGAACTGAAAAGATTAGCTTTTGCCATTACTCTGCAGCCGGGCAAGCATTCATCCTTGCAGTTTGACCAGGATTCATGATACTTATTTTTGTTTTTGTATTTTAAAAATAATTTCCTAAAGCTCCAATTGGACTGATCCAAATTCAAAGTTTGGGTAACGTTTCATATAAATTCACCAGTTTATGGGTTAAATATATCAATGAACAGCTAATTAGATATCATTTCTTTGCCATGTCATTATTTTGTGTATGGCTAAATGTATATCACTCTCTGTTCGCTATACAATAGTCAAAAGAGCGTTTTGCATTTAAGTTTTCAGTAATATCAAGTTAAGGCGACGAAAAAGCACGAAAAAGCAAAGAAATTCAAATTAGGTATAATTAGAGTATACTTAAACGCGCGCTTATCCAAGACAAACACGCCTACCAGAAAGATTTTTTTTTAAATATTTGAATTAAATGTACAAAGATGTCATCTGGTATAAAATTGTAATATAAGTTTTATTGCACGAATGATAAAATAAATAACTAAACTTTGTTTGCATTTGATCTACCTTTAATTATATTTGAATTAGTTAAATATAAGAGATTTGTATGTATTTCATTAAAACGATTTACTAATCTTTTATATTAAAAAATGATAAATAAAAAGGTTACCTTATTATATTGTTGATTTTTAAAGTTGTCGCTCTTACAGCACGTGTTTGTGTTTTGAGATGCACTGTCATAGAGATACGTATTTATAGGTTGAAGTGGGGGACTTCTAATCTATTTTTAGTCGAGTTTTTTTCCTTCCTTTTCTTCCTTTACTCGGAATATTCGTAATCTGGTTTCCATTTAATTATATCGGGAAGTAAGAGTAGTTTTCCTACTTTTTTACTGAATATGTAAAATGTGGGTTTCTGTTTAATCCTGTCTGACATCAGCGTCTGAATTTGTTTTTAAAAGATCCTGTATCTTGTAATTGAGGTTGTTACCACACTTAAGTTAGATTTAAGACATTATATATATAATTATGCTTATAAAACAACTTTTTAAACACCGAAGAATATGTAAAATATGTACTGCAAATATTTGTTCATATTATATGTAATCATTAAAAAATATGCATTCATTTCTTATTGAAAAATTTGACTTAGACTTTATAGAAAATATACTTCCCTTTATTCACATGAAATGTTAAAATCGGTAATATCTCTATAAATAATGTTCTTTGGAACTTACAATATTGATAAATCTTAATTTTCGCTTCATATTTATGATATAAAACCATAAAAATTTTGTGTTATAGGATCTTGAAATATTGTAGATTCTAACATTTCAAATTGGTCAGATATACATGGGATTATCTCAGGGCTTAATTCATGGACTTGTTAAGAAGCAAAAGGAAGGAATTGCGTCGATTCTTTTACCGAGCTCCTTAAAATTGTAAAATTTTCAATAGTATTTTTTTGCACGTCATATATATAAAATTATAAGTATATCAACTACTATGAACTCTTCTATTTAAAAATATCTAATTTATTTAATGTACTAAGAGAGAATCGCTTAGTCTCTGTTCTATTTATCTTTCTTTCTTTCTTTCTTTCTTTCTTTCTTTGTGCAGCAACTCTTCATTATACGTTTGTGGACCTTCCACACATATCAGGTTACCCAGCTAAAAGGGATGGAATGGCCTATTTTCCTTACACTTGAAATGGGTACAATAAAAAGTTTAGAGAACATGAACAATAAAATGTAATAAATGCTGTGGCGTCATTATTAGATATGCGAACATGTAAAAAACTAGAGCTGAATGAAATACTGTCATTGCATTATATATGTTGGCTTAATTTGCCTAGAACTTGTATCATCAAAGTATGGGGAATTACAAATAATTGGAAAATCTACATTATTATTTAAGATCTGGAATTTCTGACGAATAGAGTTATAGGATACTGATTTATGAAATTCATGTTAAAATAGACAACCGAAAATACAGTTACAAGAAAACAGCATTGTCTCTTTATTTATTTCTTATAGGAAAAAAACATCTTCAATTCATCGTTAAAATTCACATCCTTCTTCCGAGTGTTCGTGGAGATAGATTAATTCATATTAATTAAAGACAAAAATGAATGACATGTCATGTCATGTTTACAGGCATAAGATAATTTAACCACCAATTACTTTCAAGTACTGTCAGTCAAGTACTGGCAGTCAAGTACAATCATATATGATTCTAGCTAGTAAGCGTCAAATATTTCAAATATTTTGATTTTGAACAATGAGTTCTATACAACTAAATTCAATTTTCAATATCTATTTGACATTAACATATACAATGTTCATCGCCAGAATACAACTGCACCGCGGGTAGAATACTCAATTGAGAACAATGTAAAAATTATATAATTATAATAAAAATGTACATGTATATGTATATAATAATTTGAAAGAAAAAAACAAGCAACATTATTCATGTATTATTCATTTCGATTACTTCAAAGTATCATGACGATATGGGAAGTAAAAAACAAGGCGTAAAAATATATGAAATTACTTTAAAAGAAAATACCCAAAATAAAATAAGGTCATTGTATATACATGATTTATGTCGACGTACGTAGTATGAATTCCAGTGTACGAGTATTTTTACAAGAAGTATCGGTTATTTCTTATATAAACTGCTTATGGTGATAATTTTAGAATAATTTTTTAATAACCAAAAAATAAGAATGAGTGATCGGAATTCTTTGGGATTTTTTCTATCAACCATTACACACTAGTTTGGTAGGCTGTCACGCATCGTAGTTACTAGAAAACCGTATAATGATATAACTAATGGTTATGTTTATATTAAACAATCCTTTATTGATATACTAGTAACTCTTGAAGTACTAGACAAATCTTAGAAATGAAGAGATGTCATTAAAGCAAGTGTTTCAATATCTACTGCGCTGTATACGACGATTATGTCATACCAGTCACGTATGTTTTTTTTTCTTTCTTTCGTTTCGTTATGTTTTTTCCTCAATGAAGGTTACCCCCGTCTCCAACCTAAAGCTAGGATTATAGGATACAATGACTTATAGCTTATCAAACCCAAAGCAAAGGTCATGTTTTCAGCGAAAGGTAGATGGTGAAATCCACGCTTACCGGGTTTCTAGCATTCTCCGCGCAGTCTGATCAGGATCCATGCTGTTCGCTATCAGTTTCTTTACTTGTTATAGGGTTTGTAAGCGAACAGCATGGATCCTGATCAAACTGCGCGGATGCGCAAGCTGGTCTGGATCCATGTTGGTCGCAAACCCATTATGTTGGTTTTGTCGTGACACGGCTCAAATTTAGATGTTAAAACTAAGTAAAATCTTACAAGAACAGAATGGCGTTTTTATTTTTAAACCAAAATTTCGACTTTTTTTAACGACGGGATTTTTATTTTCGTTGTTGGAAAAATTTTTGGTCGATCTTTTAAAATTTTTGAATTTCAAATAAGTTAAAATCTTTTTATTCATTTTTTATTGAAGTTGAAAAAATTTTTAAAATTTCGCAACACGCATTTACCTTTTAAATTGACTAGCTATATGTGAGCGAAATGAAACAAACCTAGAAATAATCGTAAACATCTTCATATACACAGATATATGATAAGTTGTGTTTTTTTCTGTATAATGATCCACTGGCAGTTTTGTACACGTGTTTATTGTTAATCTGTGAATTTACCAATACCACGTGTAGCAAGTTAGAATCTACGAATTTAATATCTGCTGAAAATCTTGACAGCGTGGCCGAGTGGTTTCCTAATAAATATTGTCAAACAAGGGACAACACACTGGTTGTACACTTGGTTCAAGCCAGCGAAATGGTTGCAAACATGACAAAATGGCTACCGAGTCATGGATATTTATAACTCCCGCACGTATTGGTTGCAGGTAAGTGGGTTCATATGTTATTTTGAAGTTTTTGAATGTGCCCTTGCATTATGGCAATCTTTAATATCACCCACCTAGGTTTAGGTTTCAGCTTCCTAGCTCCTGATTAGATAAACCACTTGTGCCTCAATGCGTGGTTTCGAATCCTGTCGTATTCTTTCATGCCCACTGGCTCACGGAATGTCGGTCGTTCTACACAGGTTCTCGCTCATGCCTGATTAAAATGTAAGGAGCGGCACCTGAAGTCTTTCTCCGCCAGTAAAGCTGGAAAGTTTCCATATGACCTTTACTATGTCGGTGTGACTTAATATCAAACAAATAAAATCTAAAACGAAAAAGTAAATACATTAAGATACTTTGAAAACATTTTTATATCTTTCTTTGTTTGATTACATGTATAAAACTATTTTATACTGCTGTAATATATTGTGTGAAGTAGGGTCACTGGGCTCATCGTAAATTATAAATGTTTTTAATTCTGACCCCCCTGTTGAATTTGAGCGTATAAAGGTCAAATTATATACACTTCATGTAGAAAATCATCTCTTATAACTTTCATTTAATGTTGCATATATCTAGTTTTAGGTTTTAAGTCTTAATGAATTTACCAAATGTATTTATTTTCACAACCTTAAAATGCAAATGTTTTTATCATCAGACAGTTAAAGTCAAAACTTTTAAAACAATTACACTTAAAGGGCAAGCCACTTTGGTATCATGTCTTCCGATTTAACATACTCTACTAATTCTTTAATGTTGAATAAATTATTTTTTCTTCATCACTGCATAAAGACGTATCGGTATTTCCAGAATGAAAATTTCGAAAATGAATATAATACAAAAATAAAAATGACCAGCTATGTAAAGAAGGAAAGTTGAAGAGAGCGAAGCAAAAGTAGAAACATCACAACCTCATACGACGGCAAATCCTCATATGGATTTGAAATGAGAAGAACTTAGGTGAAGATACCGCAATAGTTTCAATTAGAGAAGCTTGGACTTCTCAGCACAGAGACACAATATGCTATACTTCCGATGGCAACATGGGAGCTGACATCGTTAGGAAACGTGTCTTCTCAAACAGTGTACAGACCCCATTGAGCCAGCCCGCATAGCTTAATCGGTTAGAGCACGAGACTTGTAATCTCGACATTGTGGGTTCAATTCCCGGGCTGGCCAACTAAGTTTACTTATCAGTCTTTCGGATGAGACTTTAAATTGAGGCACCGTGTATGAGTGCTAAAAGCTTGGCACGCTAAAGAACCAGGAGAAGCTACTGGGATATGTGAACCTTTCTGTGTCTGTATCTTGCACTATCCTTCAAAGTCTTAAATGACTAACATTCTTCTTGAGGACTCGCCCATATGGGCAACCGGTGGCGCATATAAATAAACTCAAATATACACACGACCTTATTGAGACCAGATATTGTATTGTGATCTAATACAGGGTAGAAGCTCATTTCCTTTGAGCTTAAAATACCTTTGGAAACAAGATGAAACCTACGGGAGGAGAAAAAGCAAAGTACACAAAACTATTGGACCTATGTAAACAACAAGGTTGGCGTACTTGTTTGTACCTGCTAAGAGGGTTCTTGTGCACAGTCTGTCAATCGAGCTGAGAATGATACCAGCGGTTGAACGAGCATCAATTTATACATGTATAATGCAGACGGTTTTCTTACTTTAAGTAAAAAAGATTGAAATTTTGTATTGTGACTTAGACACCAAGAAAATCCTGAACCCAAATTAAAAGAAAGTTTTTCAGACTTACAAAACCAATGACCAGAAATTGCAAAAACAAAATCAAATTCAAGGGCAGATTAATCAAATAGAGATCAGTGACCCCTTATTCTTTTTCGCTTATAATGTTTCTGTTATCATATTCTAAGATCCTGCAGACTTTTAATAATTCTATTATGCAGTTTAATTCACGATTTGTCTATAACTGAAAACTGCAGCATGCGATTTAATCGATATCATTGTTTAATATGATGTGTTTTGAAATACGTTCCAAATCTAATTTGGAGACAGATTGTGTCAGCAATCCGATTCCATGAACATGACTCGGCATTATAAATTGAAATGTTTTCAATGGGATTCATTTTTTTTGCATTTTCATACTTATAAGATATTATAACTTGTCCATAGATCATAACCTGTAAACGTTTCATTGTGCAAAACCAGATAGAAAAGCCAGAATATTCTTCAAACATTTTTTATGGGGAGGTTAGTCACCCGAACACTCTACAGGTCATATAGTTACCTAGAACCTGGATAGCTCACTCAATTGAAAGAATCGAAAGTCCCTGGCGAGCTCACTCAAATGAAAGAACTCAAAGTCCCTGGCGGGATTCGAATCTTCAGCGGTTGGGGGAGTGGGGGCAAATTCTTTTGAAGTGAACAACAATAACCGGTCGATTACGGACGCATGTAGTGTGTATTTAACTCATAATAAAATAATAGAATGAATTAAACTCAGTCACGTTAATATCTTTCTAAAGGTTTATTCCAATAAGGCGACAAATATAGAATATCAATTTCTAAATGATCTACATCAAATGAATCCCGAAGGAGGTTCGAATAATATCACTTTATCAAATAAATCCACACTGGAAAGAGCAGACATAGGTTTTATGTATATTCCTGTTCACGATAAATATCATAACGTACATAAAGTACAAAATGCGAAACAGTACGGAAAATAATTCAACACCTCACAATATCTGAATTTATTATACAATGTAATAATCCAGTTAATAAGTCCGTTAATGTAACATGCCATCAAGAATCATAACATGACCTGATGTCATAATTTCATTTAAACGACTATATTTTATTGAATTTATGACACAAAAACTCAAACTTTTTTCATATAAGTTCGATTCAGTTTAACTAACTGGAAACTGAAAATCAGGAATACTTTTAGTTCCTACAGTTTCCCATATGTTCAGTAAAACAAAGATCAATACTGATAGAAATAGACAAAAAAGAGCAAATGTCGATACAACCATGATAAGTTCAAACTGTCTTTTCACACATAGTTTCTTCAATTTTCGTTCTTTCCTGGTCTGATTCATTTTAACACAATCTTCATACATAAATGTTAACATTCTCCAGCGTTCTTGTAAAGCGTCTATAGCGTTCGTCACCGCGCGTTCTTGTAAGACACGTTCTCGTATTTTCTCGTAAGTCTCGGTATCGTGACCATATCCTGGTTCTTGTCTATTTGACCTTTTGCTTGTTCGTTTCTGAAAAATAAGTACCGAGTACATTACAGTCAAAATATATCAGGTTAAAAATTTAGGAATAAAAATTTGTGATTTTTCCTATTAAAGAATAAAGTGGATATTATTCAAAATTAGTATTTCTTACATGACATAGATCTACCTTAAATTTTGAACGATCTACGATCTTATGAGAACGCGACATGTTTTGAGAATATCTCCACAAATAATTTTAGTAACAAGATGTAAAAATCTTACCCGGACAGAACGACGTTTTAAAGATCCTAAACACGAGTTCGACATTTTGGAGATTTCTGCCTCCCCTGAATCCATAGACACTGCCTTTTTTATTGCCCCTTTTGTCGAAACGTCCAGTTGTTTGGATTCCTTGTCCCCTAATGTTACTATATCAGTCGTTGCACACCTCTGAATGGAAGGTTTAATTTGTTCTTCTTTCATATTTAGTTAGTATATGAACGACCTTAGAAAGATTTAATCTTTAATTGTCAGATTTGTATTCACTGATATCATACATTCAATTTTCTCCATAAAATAACAATAAAGAAACCTAGTTACATTGGTAGCCTAAAGGTTAAACGGTAAATTAGACCAACTTTATAACTGTATCTTGCGTCGGATATTGTTTATCCATCTATAGAAATTGAAATATTTCTATAGAGCCTAGATTTATCCCTTTTCAGTACGAAGTTTGTTACTTGGATGATAATCAATGGATAGATAAATTACTCTATATATGCATTTCTCCTTATACATATTTTAAACATTTTCCTGGCCTTTTTGTATGTTACATTGTTTTAAAGCTAATGTAAAGCAAAGTCCTTCAGCCGTGTGTTAGAACCTTCCCCTTATGTATCAATAACATAATTTAATTGTTCAGTGAACGTTTTCACATCAGTATTTCTATTTTTTTTATAAAATCCAAATTACATGGATTTTGTGTAGTTATTATTAAAAATGAATTTCATATTTTTTGTTCTTCCGTTTTTTTTCCCTTTATTGCCCTGGCCTTTGAGTAAAAAAAAAACTTTTTTTTTTTTTGTACATGAACACTTTATTTAAACAGCCAAGATGCATCAAATATTCCAAATAATATGCCTGTAGCTTCACATGTTCATTATAGTTATCTTAAACTTTAGAGAAGTGAGACTTCCTCGTAAATAATGACTCACTGGAAGTTAATAAGCGACAAGAAACGTGTCGTTTGACTTTATGAGTTATAGCAGCATCGCTCAACAAAAACAGAATCAATACGTCAGGTAATAAAAATCTACATTGACATCACCCTATGACTGGAAGTATAGCGTTTACTTTTGTAAATTCTGAGGCCTGTGTTATGTCAAGAACTGCAATTCGGTAACTATATACAGTCAACATATGTATTACGTTCATCACTTACATCCAAGTTCTTGAAAATAACAGAATTCGGTAACTTTACAATCAACATATGTCTTTAATTCATTGCTTAAATCCAAAAACTTGAAAACACATTTCGGTAATTATTCAGTCATCAATCTGCGTTTAGCTCATAACAAAAATAATATCCTTAGTTTACATATGTGTTGAATTTATAACTTAAATCCAAGGACTTGAAATAATACAGTTCGGTAACATATGTGTTTAGTTCATTGTTCATTACTACATGCAACTTATGTATTATTTTATTACTAAAATCCAAAAACTTGATATAATATAGTTCGTCAACATATGTGCTTAGTTCATTGTTCATTACTTCATTATAACACTAAAATTAAAATAGGTGTTTAGACCATTAACTAAAGTATTTTTAATAACTTAAAAGTCCACATGTTAATTTTCTTCTTCATTTAAATCCAAATACATAAAATAACACAAATACATACAATAACACATGTGCATATTTCAATACTTTAATCCAAAGACTTAAATTAACCCAATATCGTTTATTATTTGTAATTCACATCCTATAAAATGATCGAGAGCTGACATGTAAAGGTAAATACAATAAAATATGTTCATATATATTTTATATCCTGTTTTGTGTTTACATGTACATAAAATACTTTTTTATTGCTGTAAAAGGGTCTCGTGAAGTAGGGTCATATACATGTTGTAAATAAGAAATCTTCCTTAATCTCGACACTTTGTCATTTTAAGTGTTCTCAATTTTTATCCTCACTTGTTACAATGCACCTACAACTATATAAACATCTCCTAAATCATCAATAGGTACCCTCTCCAGAAATATTTGATGTTGTTTTCATTATTGTCGAAGGACCTATCTTTCGGTAATTTTTAGCGCCAATTTAGGTTTGAAAATAAAAGCAAGTTCTGAGTGCTAAAGTATTGAAAAATCAAAAGCTTATCAATTTCTGAGGTGTCCGTATCTGTTCATCAATTTTCCAAATAATTAGTTAGTAAAATAAGTTGTTAGAAAGTCAGATTAAGTTTGAATAAGAATGTCGCACTTCAGAGTGAAGACCCCTTGCTATGTGTCCACAGAAATGTTTTCTTTTCACCTTCAGCAGTTGGCATTTCGCAGTTGTGCGCACCATTTTGTTTTTATTGTATTTTAATCTCGCTAATTGGAAGAAAACCTGCCACTGCATTTCCGATTGTTTATATTCAAATGTACATGTACATGTATTTCCAAAATCTAAATGACAAAGAAGCTCTAGATATAGTAAGAAATTTAGATTTTAAATGCGGCAATGATATCGCAGGAAAGCATATGCGCTGGTTTTAGTAATATGACAATGAAATGTTCACTGTTTAAATAGATTGATTATTAAAGAGAAATGTATGATATAGTTATCATACTGAACAAAACTGCTCTCATTTCAAAGTCGTTAATTAAAACCATAACATCAATTTCCTGTTATAGTATTTTTCGTTGGCAATACTAGACATATATATGATCAAAGGAATATTCCATATCATTCTTGATGAGCCGCGTAACGACAAAACCAACATAATGCGTTTGCGACCAGCGCAGTCTGATCAGGATCCATGATGTTCGCTTACCAACCCTATAATAAGTAAAGAAACTGATAGCGAACAGCATGGATCCTGATCAGACTGCGTCTGGATCCATGCTGGTCGCAAACCCATTATGTTGGTTTTGTCATGACGCGGCTCATATTATGCTATGCAGTGTATGAAAGGAATACTGTGTTTTAGTATCATGTTACAATTAAACATCACCGATGATGATATAAAAGCGGAAATGAAATGTTACACTCAATTTTTTTCTCTACTTTTCTTATCATTTATCTTCTATTAAACATTTGAAGAATTATTATCTCTATCAATATCAATAGCTTCACGTTACTGAATATGATTACAAATGACGGAGATTGTTTTAGGTTCCTTCACCTTTACTACGCTCATTTTCCTTTATTTATAGATTTATCTTGATTATTTTTCTAAACAATTTTTTTATTCATTCATTCATTCATTTTTTGTTACAAAATATCTCGAGCTACAGTCATGATTGTGGCGGCATAGCCTAGTGGCTAGTCGGACTGGAAATCTAAGGAATGTTTGCCTTGTGGGTTCGAATCCCGTCAAGGGCAAGACGCTGTTTCCTTGTGCAAGAAACTTTACACTCATTGCTTAGGCACGGATTCTTCGGAGAGTCTTTCACAAAGGTAATAGCTGAGCTCAAATAAAGTCTGTATTAACAAAAGTCATGTTATACACACACATCATTTCTGAAAACTAGCTGGAAATAAATTTTTACTTTTTATCATCATCATCATCATCATCATCATCGTCATCATCATCACCATCATTATCATCATCATCCTTGGACTGGAACTAAATACTGACATACAGTACATTTGTTAATTTAATGGACTTGAAAGAAAATAGACTGTTTTTTTTAAGATTTCTCGTTATGTGTTCATTTTAATACCTCTACATAAATACCTGAAATGAAGTATGCAGAAAATGATTAGGCTTTATCACAATATTGTGGTCAAAATTATTTGAGCCGCGCCATGACAAAACCAACATAGTGGGTTTGCGACCAACATGGATCCAGACCAGCCTGCGCATCCGCGCAGTCTGATCAGGATCCATGCTGTTCGCTATCAGTTTCTCTACTTGTTTTAGAGTTTGTAAGCGAAAAGCATGGATCCTGATCAGACTGCGCGGATGCACAGGCTGGTCTGGATCCATGCCGGTCGCAAACTCACTATGTTGGTTTTGTCGTGACGCGGCTCATTTCATTAGTGAAAAAAAAATAAGATTGATCTAATTTTTCCTTGTGTACGGCCGTGCATAAAAGCCTTTTTCAGAAACATAACACAAAAAAATGAGGCCACAGCAATAAGATTAAAGAAAAAAACACAGAGTATATCAAGGGGAGTAAAGCTTTAAAAAAACGGCAGTGTAATCTAGCGCTTATTGTCCTCATTTGCTAGAAAGCGTGTGGCAGTGAGTTTGTATACCGCATGGAGGAAAATGTTTTTCTGAGCCCTTCGCATCTTTCTATTTCGAGTACAAAATATTTAGGGTTGACCTCTTAAGGTCGTTATGGTAGTTGACTTCAAACTACTTGCCCCTCACCGTTGTTGTTTCGGATCAATTCATGGAATTTGATTATTTCATATGAGGAATCTATCCATTTAGCCGACTGAACATCGTTGGCTCTATTCAGATGCCCGTTCTTTCCTGACATAATGCACGAATATCTTGTAATAGAGTTTTTATGTGGCGAAGTGAAAAAAGAATTAATTAAAAAAACTAAAGCTCGATAATTGGCAGGAATTAAACACTGTATGAATCAATTCCAATTGTAATATTTTATATGCCATGCAAGCTCGTTTTTACAATGTTTGATGACATTTTTGTTAGTTTTTTTGTCGAAGGAGTTAATAAACAATTTGGTTAGTGTGCTATTTTCCAAAAATGTAATATTTGATTTTTCTTAATTATAAAATTTAGAATTCTGTTGTTGTGTCTTCTTGTTGTCAGACATTGAACAAGCTTGAATAAACATTGAGTCTATGTGTGCTATTTTCCTAAATTATTTAAGATTTGTAATTAATACATACTCGTGTAGCTTCATTACTCAATTTATTGAACTTGTTGAATAAAAAAAAGATATTACGTTTTATTTCGTTTTTATTCGTGAATTTATTGTATCGTCGAGTTGGCAAGGCTCGCTACACACGGTTTCATTTGTTTAATATATATCAGGGCAAAACCTACATTCCTTCTTTATATAGAAGGTGATATAACTCTTACACAAAGCTTATAAAATCAAACTCAAAAGCCATAGTAGGCACCGAAAATGCTTTAATTTTTATTTCTCTAAATCTTTTTACTTTTGGTGTCCTTTTATAGTTTCAGAAAAAGTAAAATACCTATTGGCTAGTTACTTAAACCATCTAGTTTTTATGTTGCACTTTCGGCATTTAGTACAGCAATAGTGACTTAGTATTTTGTTTGGAAGTCAAATTACTACAGTAACTTTGTTTACATTTTTCTACTTTTATAACAAATAATTTCACATTCAACGCTACATGTATTTTGTTATAAGCATCTAACATGCATAAAACCATTATTTAAACATTATAAAACTCATGTGCCCTTTCTGAAGGAGGTAAAAGTGTTGTTTTTCTGAGACATAATGTGCCGTTCAATCTTTGACGACAACTTTTGGCTGACTATGAATCTTGTGAAAAAAATATTTAAAAAACAAATATGTGGAAATAAATTGACATTTTATATTGAGATTTTATATGAATACATTTTATGTCAGTTATCTTGTTGTTTTGATTATATCCATCGCTAACATTATTTCATTCGACAGAGTTACATTCATGAATAATTAAAATGACCCAATCAACAGTTAAAACGGAAAAAAAATCACATATTTCACTCCATCCTAAATAAAGTTTGTCTCATATAGTTTCAAAATATTGTATAAATGATCACATTTTTGGGATGATTATTTTTTCAAGATTTGTATTTTAAATTATAATTAGTATTTTAAAAACATATTTTAAGACACGCACTTCTTTGTGACCAATTAAAAAAGGATAAAAAAGATTTTATTAATCCACGTTTTGTAAAATGCAAATATGTACACAAGTCGTGGCTTTATAAAAATGTCAAAACTATAATACATTTGAAAGATATAACTAGTATACACACCCTTAAAAAACTTTTGTTTCTAATAGTTAATCAAAATAGAGCTCTCGTTGCAATATTAAATTTTGTAAAGGGGCTGTATTTGTCTGTTCATTTGTATATTATAACATGTTTATTTAAAGTTATATATTATTAATTTATACGATTACACGTTAATGTTGTTATATGCCAATTTATGTGATATGAGTTATTCATACGTATTGTAAGTATACGTAAAGAATGTATAATGTCATTGCTGTATAAGTTATCGTGTAATGTATATACGGTTTGAACGAGTATATGTGTGTATGTTTAATGTATTATACTAGAGTTTATATGTATGAGTTAACTGAATTGTTAACGTAAGACTGTTAAGCAAGTCTATCTAATCATAATTAATACCAGTTGACAATTTAAAATGTTTTAATAGGAAAAAAACATAATTGAATGGACAGACAGCCTGTAATCTCTGTTGCATGTTCAAAGTTGTAATAATTTCTAATAGCGTCATAGGATTATATGGGTTAAGGTTTCCAGACAATGCGCGCAACGAAGGTATAGCGTGAATGTATAGTTTTCAGATAACTTAATTTTGATTAACATTCAAATGATTCAATTCAAGATACATGTACTTTACGTTTGATACGCGATAGTAAAAGAGTGTTATCGTGTATAGTGTCGTTGTTCAAGTCCGAATATACTAAGATTCATAAATATATCCCATCTCCAAGACTAGATATTTCTTCATTAAATTGACAATAATTGAATGCACAAGTAGCCAAACTATGACAGATAGAATGCCAACAGATATAGCAGACATCCACATCCGTTCCTGTCTAGTGAAAATAATTGAGAACAAGTTACGATTTCCGAGTAGACATGGTCTCAGACTGCAGTTATGTTTGACTTGTAAATGCTCTGTATAGACCCTGGATGAAATTGCAGTCTAAATATAGGACCATTGCACCGCCTTTGTAGGGGTATCTAGAAGAATATTTCAATGATGAGTGACTGGCAGCTACATTCTCCGCAATGTTTATACATCTTATAATAAGTTCATACGAAGATAGTAAGATTTAGTGAGGAAAATACCCTTGATAAAAATTTGCGTTATTTCGTATTTTCTAATCTTCAAATAATTTCAAAATTCACATTTATCTAAAATTTCATCTATCTGAGTTTACATCAATACCAGTTTTTCGTCATGACTTCAGATCGAATATTCATCTGACACAGTCACTGTTCTCGTGTTACCTCTTATGTTGCATTGACAAACTGTGTTCAAACGCCCTATCAATGGTTGTGTCATTCTTTTATCGGCGTTCATCAAAATGTAATAAAATAGTGTATCAAATAAAATTTGTCGAGAAAAAAATAACAAAAAGAAAAAAAAATCCTAAACAAATGTGAAATACCAAATTGTTTAAATGTTTCGATTTTTAAGTTTAATAAACATAATATGTCTTCAGTATCAGAGCAATAATTGCCTACAGAGAAACGCTTTCATTAAATATCTAGTATAGCGTGTATCCCACGCCGATTAAAGTAAGATATAAAGATTATAAGAACTGAATAGTAAAATAGTTTAACAGATTCAATAGAGAGAAAAAATCCCTAAAGAACGTCCAAAACGGCTCAATTTAAGTTATTGCAGACTTAGATTTATTGACCCTGTTCATGTATGGTACTGGAATTGGCAAGCTACCGTCCACGCCCCATGACACCGGCTGGAGCAAAATTCAACAGTTAAGACTTCACATATAGATTTGCTAGTCGCACATATAACGCAGAAATGATATTTTTAAACATGGCTTCTTCTGATTGGTCTAAAGTATTTTTTTTATTAAACATCAAGATGGCAGAGGAAAAATTATGCTCTATAACTAAGATGATAAAAATCTGGCAACAAAGTGATCCCTCGGATGCATTAATCACAACAAAATTACAAGAGAATTGCAGACTCGGTTTGATTGAGTCTGTACATAAGATTTGAAACGTCTCTTAAATACAATGTATATCTGTATGAAAACCTCTTTCTAATTACTGGAGTCTGGAAGACTGGCAAAGAAAATGACACCTAATATTTTTTCAGATATTCCACTGCTAATTAACTTTTAAAAACAACTGAATTATCACAGCTTCATTTATGATTATGTCTCATATTACCGAATATTGTCTCTAAAATATGGATAGCATCTTTTCAGTTATATACAATTAATATAATTGTGATATTAACAAAAGATTACGTTAACAAAAGATATAGACAGGGGACAACAGTTAACTATTTAAAATTGCAAGCTTATGGTTAAAATGATAAATTTGTCCTTTCCTAAAGATTCAAAGGTCCATTATGCCTCAGAAATGCTATCATTTTTATTTCTTTATTTCTCAAGACTAGAAGAACTTTCTTTACTCCTTTTGCTTCGATTGGAATTAGTATAATTATAGCGAATTAGTATTTTGTATGGAAGTCAAAATACTTTTTGTTTACACTTTGCTACCTTTACAGCACATTCCTGCACATTCAGCGCTACTTACAAACATATTTTAACTGTTAAACATCAAACATGTCTAAATCCATTATCAAAACATAATTAAACACATGTTTGACATTTCTAAAAAAATCGATAAAATTTAATATGGATTTGTGGGACATATTGTGCCTTAAAGAACTCTTCGAGTATGTAAATTGAAAATAATGATTAGATACAATTTCCCAAGTTAACTTTATATCGCTGATTACCTAAACTATAGTTATATGTGATCAGGCATGAAGAAATGCAGTCATCCAAAGTCGTTTCTGTCTGGAATAAGCAATATAAAATCAAGTCACACATTCCCTGTAGAAATCACAGTTTGTGCTTTTCTAACATATTGGTTGATCAAAATGTAATGCTGTATGGAATAAATCCTTAAATAAATTAGGTCAATGAATTACCGAAAACGATATGTGCAATTTGTGATACAATTCTCTCTGAAGTGCAATTAAGTTTGAGGATTTCTGTGACAAAAATATAATGATAAAAGTATATTGCCAAATACATTTGTATATACAAATATGTGAACTATATGCACGTATTGCATTGTGAAGCTACTCGTATTCGGTTTTCTTTTTATGCAAGGTTTAATATTAGGTCTGGGACATGATAAGATTGCTGTATCTTCCTCAAAATATATGATAACGTAAAAAATGTACTTCGCTAAAAAATGAATGGGACCTAATTCTTATTCACTTAACTTTGCCGATCTTCTATGTATACTTTGTCCTGCGACTTCAAAAGAATAAAAATTCAATGGGAAATAATAAATGAGATAAAGTAATTTCAACAATTCTATGCCATATTTTTAGTAAAGTGTTATATATAAATATGGTGTCCAGAATATCATTTTTAATCAAACTTTTTCCTCTTCTGTTTCTCTAAATAAATGTATTTTAGAACACTATTGTACAAAGATTTTAACCTTTAAAAGATATTTTTTCCGCTCAGTTTTTATGAATTTTTGGGGTTAAGGGAGGAATACAATTTGTCTGCATAAAATGTTAAGAGCAGGGACAAGATTAAAATGATTGATTTAAAATTGAAAATTAGGATGCTTTTACACCAGCTTATTATTTATAAATGATCGATCATGCGTATTCAACAAACAGTCGTGATTAAAACTGCAATATGTACATCTTTTATATTAAATTTTCAAGATTAAAATTATATGTTATTTGAACAGGATTTAACAAAACATTTTTTTATATTTTAATTTAGCAGCATTAAGTAAAGATAAAGCTAAATGGATGCTTTTAAAGAATAACAAAGAATGAAGATTGTAGTTTTACATCGTCGTACAATTTTGGGAGAGTTTATGTTAAGATTGCTGTGCGAATATCGGTTTATTCGTACAACGAAAGAAACATGATTAGAACGTGCCGTTCAGTCTAAAATGAACTAATGAACAGAGAAATGTGACTTTGATCTTTTTGCATATTCTATATATTATACAGGTTTAAATTGAAACAGTTAATGGATGGATATTGTGAATAATAAAAGGGAATAGATATGCTTTAAAAACAAGTTCGTTAAGTGTTGTGAAATATAACATCGTTGCCAGGTGTACACATTGAAATACAAATGTACGCATATTCTATCTAGCATACACTCTAACAAGGAATTATCAACAGGTGAGCTCTGTGCCGTAAATTAGATGCTAATTTTCTTCACAGTGTGAAGGTACTGGCGCGGTATATATAGATTCTAAAATGTGCAAGGTATGTTGTGCTGAACGATTGTAGTTCTATTTTGAACATTCTAGCTTATTCTAACAAAATGATTGTAAGATCGGGTGATATAAAGAGATGCTCCTGAAGACAATTCTACTTATAGTTATCAAAATAGATTGATTGTACCAACAGTGGTAAAGTAAAAGGAAATACACGGTGTTAAATCAGTGCCATATAAAACATAAAGGATAACTGTAAAATATATTCAGTTATTGAAATAATATCACTACTTGGCGGATGACGCTTAAAAATGGAACATAAAGAAGAAGTTCATTCTGCTATTGCAAAACGCGAAGTTAATTCTGCTATTGCAAAAAGCGATTCAGTTGATTACATTTCTATAGAGGGACCAAAAGTGCCAAATTCTGAAGGCAAAATCCAAACAGAGGTGCCAGCAAAAATTAACAAATCAGTTTCTTTGGATACAGGCGGAGAACACGAATCTGATAAGAAGCATCCGACACTAAGTTCTGGATCTTTTAAACGCCGATCTATTCGGGTAAGATTTGTTGTTCTTTAAAGTCGGTTTCTCGCAGAAATCTAAATGAATAACAATAAAACGTATATATTATCAAAGTAACGATAAAACTTTTATTTGTTAATACATCTGTAATGCCTTTCATAGATGGGATATGTGTAACAGGTGATAAACACATATGTTATTTTAGCTAGGAAAATGAAGATAATTTTCTGGCACCGTGCCTATATGAAGCTGTAGTAGGTTAATTATCAGAATAACTCTTCGCTGCACATCTGAACTCACGTTATTGTTAACTCACCTTTTGATTCATCAATACTAGTAAGCCTAGCAGAAATACTTTATTATTGATCATTGTTGTTTTTATCATTAATTTTCTTTTAAGCGTTTTGCAAAGCTACAGTTATCCCGAAAGTAATGTACATGTACTATGTATTTGCTATTTCACGTCTTCCTTAACCTTTAACCTTTTAACCTACAAGTTTTGTGAAATGGATTTTGAAAATGTCCATTAAACATTTAAAACATTTCAATATCAAATTATAAACATTGAGCTATCAATAAGGCTTTGATGGATCTTGTAATAACTCATGAAACTGCAGACTGGCCTAGCTCTATACTGGTAGTGGCTCCTAATCATTTTCCGTTCCTGCGTGATCAGGATTACATAATATTTCGATAACAAATATTGATAAGTAAAATATTAAGCAGAATGAAGTACAAATTAATTTCATTTGTCATTTAGGTAAACAAAATATGTGTTCATATCAAAAATCGACACTTCACTTGATTATTATTGAATGATACTTTATTAAATTTAAATACTTAAGCATAGTTTACATAAATAACCAAGACTGTATATACCATCATATCTTATATCTGTCTTAGATATAACCTTAAGGATTCAATGTCATCCGGCCAAGTATTTATTTGTATAGTTATATAAGTAACAGTTCGGGACTTCTAATACCAATATACGATTGCATATCAAACAATGCATGTTTCGGGGTCATTTTAAAGGAGGATTATTTAATTTAATTTCAGAGACGTTCAAGTAAGCGTTCAAGTAGGCCAGAACCGGAATGTGGACATG
>NW_026865678.1:0-88500 GCF_026571515.1 Ruditapes philippinarum
AACAAGAGGGCCATGATGGCCCTGAGGTCGCTCACCTGTAAACCCCAGGGCTTTTATTTGAACAAACTTGGAATTAAGACACCCATAAGAAGATGTTTCATGATGTTAAGTTTTTGCTATACACATATAAGGAAAAACAATGACCTTCTCCCCCTCTACCCCTCCGGGCAGAGTTAATTTTAACCCAAGGGCTTTTTACTTAAAAAACTTGGTAGACATCCATAGGAAGATGTTTCATGCTAAACATCTAAGCTCTAGCTCATTGGGTTTTTTAAAAGAAGATTTTTTAAGTTTTAACTATACACATATAGTTAAAAAACAATGACACCCCTGGGCGGGGCCAGTTTTGACCCCAGGCTTTTTTAATTTGTACAAACTTTGTAAGACACTTATTAGATGATGTTTCATGCTTAATATCTAAACTCTAGCTATTTTGGGTTTTTTCAAAGAAGATTTTTTTTAAGTTTTTGCTATACATATATAAGGAAATCAATGACCCCGGGGCGGAGCCAATTTTGATCCCAGGGCTTTAATTTGAACAAACTTTGTAGACAGTCACTAGAAGATGTTTCTTGCATAATATCTAAACTCTAGCTATTCGGGATTTTTTCAAAGAAGGTTTTTTAAGTTTTTGCTATACACATATAAGGAAAATCAATGACCCCCGGGGCGGGGCCAATTTTGACCCCAGGGCTTTTATTTGAACAAACTTAGTAGACAACCATTAGAACATGTTTCATGCTAAATATCTTAGCTCTAGCTCTTTGAGTTCTTTAAAAGAAGATTTTTAAGTTTTTACTATATGCATATAGGGAAAATCAATGACCCCCGGGGCGGGGCCAATTTTGACCCCAGGGCTTTTATTTGAACAAACTTGGTAGACACCTATTAGAACATGTTTCATGCTAAATATTTTAGCTCTAGCTGTTTGAGTTCTTTAAAAGAAGATTTTTTAAGTTGCCTCTATATGCATATAGGGAAAATCAATGACCCCCTGGGGTGGGGCCAATTTTGACCCCAGGGCATTTATTTGAAGAAACTTTGTAGACACTCATTAGAAGATGTTTCATGCTTAATATCTAAACTCTAGCTATCTGGTTTTTTTCATACAAGATTTTTAAGTTGTTACTATATGCATATAGGGAAAATCAAAGACCCCCTAGGGCGGGGCCAATTTTGACCCAAGGGCTTTTATTTGAACAAACTTTGTAGACACTCACTAGAAAATGTTTCATGCTTAATATCTAAACTCCAGCTATTTGGTTTTTTTCAAGGAAGCTTTTTTAAGTTTTTACTATATGCATATAGGGAAAATCAAAGACCACCTGGGGCGGGGCCAATTTTCACCCCTGGGCTTTTATTTGAACAAACTTGGTAGACACTCACTAGAAGATGTTTCATGCTAAATATCTTAGCTGTAGCTTTTTGGGTTCTTTAAAAGAAGATATTTTAAGTTTTTACTATATGCATATAGGGAAAATCAAAGACCCCCTGGGGGGCGATTTGTCCAAAGGGCTTTTATTTGAACAAACTTGGTAAACACACATTAGAAGATGTTTCATGCCAAATATCTAAGCTCTAGCTATTGGGTTTTTTTAAGAGAAGATATTTAAAGTTTTTTCTTTCGGTTGCCATGGCAACCAGAGTTCTGCATGGAACTAAATTCTTTGAACAATTTTTACAGGTGACCACCAAAGGAGCATTCCTGTGAAGTTTGGATGAAATTGGCTTAGTGGTTTATGAGGAGATGTCATTTAAAGTAAAAGTTTTCGGACGGACAACGGACCGACGGACGGACACCGGACGAAAAGCGATCACAAAAGCTCACCCTGTCACTTTGTTACAGTAGAGCTAATAAGAAATGCAGAGCATCAGTTTCTATGCACTGGACGTCCTAACAATAAGATCTATCATCCTATAAAGTTTCAAGTCTAAAGCTTTGAAATGGCTTGGACAAAAATAAAGTATGAAAATTAACAAAGGGCAGTAACTCAAACAAGAGGGCCATGATGGCCCTAGATTGCTCACCTGACACATCAAACTTAACAATTACCTAGACAAGCATTCTGACCAAGTCTCATGACAGGTGAGTGAAAAATAAATGTGACCACTGCAGTGTTCACAAGGATTATCCATATTTTAGCAGTGTGACCTAGTTTTTTTTACCCAGGTAACACATATTCAAACTTGACCTAGAAATCATCAAAACAAACTTTCAGACCAATTTCCAGGATAATTGGATCAAAACAGTAGCAACTAGAGTGTTAACAAGATTTTTCTATTTTTAGCTCCGATGACCTAGTTTCACATGCCATTTCAAACTCATCCAAGCAATTACCTACACAAGCATCCTGACCAAGTTTGATGATAATTGAGTCGAAAATGTGACCACTAGAATGTTAACAAGGTTTTTCCATATTTGGGCAGTGTGACCTAGTTTTTCATCCAAGATGACCCATGTTCGAACTTGACATAGAAATCATCAAAACAAACTTTCAGACCAATTTACAGGATATTTGGATCACAACAGTAGCCACTAGAGTGTTAACAAGATTTTTCTATTTTTAGCTCCTGTGACCTAGTTTTTCATCAGAGATGACCCAAAGTTTTTCCATATTTGGGCGGTGTGACCTAGTTTTTCATCCAAGATGACCCATGTTCGAACTTGACATAGAAATCATCAAAACAAACTTTCAGACCAATTTACAGAATATTTGGATCACAACAGTAGCCACTAGAGTGTTAACAAGATTTTTCTATTTTTAGCTCCTGTGACCTAGTTTTTCATCAGAGATGACCCAGTTCGATTTAATCCCAGCAATAACCTAGACAAGTTTTCTGACCAAGTTTAATGACAATTGAGTCAAAATTGTGACCACTAGAATGTTAACAAAGTTTTTCTATTTTTAGCTCCTGTGACCTAGTTTTTCATCCGAATGACCAATGTTCGAACTCATACGAGCAAGTACCTAGACAAGCATCCTGATCAAGTTTGATAACACTTGTGTCAAAAATGTGACCGCTAGAGTGTTAACAAGGTTTTTCTATTTTTAGCTCCGGTGACCTACTTTTTCATCCAGGATGACCCATATTCAAACTCATCCAAGCGTTCACCTAGACAAGCATCTTGACCAAGTTTGATGATGATTGATGCAAAAATGTGACTGCTAGAGTGTTAACAAGGTTTTCCTATTTTTAGCTCCTGTGACCTAGTTCTTCATCCGAGATGACCCATGTTCAAACTCATCCCAGCCATCAACTAGATAAGCATCCTGACCAAGTTTAATGATGATTGAGGCAAAAATGTGTCGCTGGAGTGTTAACAAGGTTTTTTCTATTTTTAACTCCGGTGACCTAGTTTTTCATCCGAGATGAGCCATGTTCGAACTCATCCAAGCTATCACCTAGACAAACATCCTGACCAAGTTTGATGATGATTGAGGCAAAATTGTGACCTCTAGAGTGTTAACAAGGTTTTTCTATTTTTAGCTCTTGTGACCTAGTTTTTCGTCCGAGATGACCCATGTTCAAATTCATCTGAGCTACCAACCAGATAAGCATCCTGACCAAGTTTGATGATGATTGAGGCAAAAATGCGACCGCTAGAGTGTTAACAAGGTTTTTCTATTTTTAGCTCCGGTGACCTACATTTTCATCCGAGATGACCCATGTCCGAACTCATCCGAGCTATCACCTAGACAAACATCCTGACAAAGTCTGTAATGATTGTGGCAAAAATGTGACCTCTAGAGTGTTAACAAGGTTTTTCTATGTTTAGCTATTGTGACCTAGTTTCTCATCCGAGATGACCCTTGTTCGAATTCATCCGAGCTATCAACTATATAAGCATCCTGACCAAGTTTGATGATGATTGAGGCAAAAATGCGACGGCAAAAGTGTTAACAACTAAATGTGAATGAAAAAAAATGTGACCCGCTGGAGTGTTAACAAGTTTTTTTTCTATTTTTAGCTCCGGTGACCTACTTTTTCATCTGAGATGACCCATCTTCGAACTAATCCGATCTATCACCTAGATAAGAATCCTGACCAAGTTTGATGATGATTGATGCAAAAATATGAGCTGCTAGAATGTTAACAAGGTTTTTCTATTTTTAGCTCTGGTGACCTACTTTTTCATCGGAGATGACCCATGTTTTTCGAACTAATCCAAGCTATCACCTAGACAAGCATCCTGACCAAGTTTGATGATGATTGGATGCAAAAATGTGACCGCTAGAGTGTTAACAAGGTTTTTTCTACTTTTAGCTTTCCTGTGACCTTAGTTTCTCATAGCTGCGAGATGACCCATGTTCGAACTTCATCCGAGCTATTCTTCCAACTAGATTATAAGGCATCCCCCCTGACCCAAGTTTGATGATGATTTCAAGGAAAAATGCGACCGCTAGAGTGTTAACAACTAAATGTGAACTGACGACGGACAATCATCGATCCTAAAAGCTCACCCTGAGCATGGCTCAGGTGGAGCTAAAATAAGAAATGCAGAGTACTTTTTCTTGGAGCAACTGCACTTCTTCTTAATGATATTCTATCAACCTTATGAAGTTTTTCAAAGTCCATAGCCCTTTTATACTTTTAGGAAGAAATGGCCTGGACCAAAAAATAAAGTATGAAAATTAACAAAGGGCCAATAAACTCAAAAAAATAAGAAATGCAGAGTACCCAAAGTTCTTGTGGCACTTGCTTTTCTTTCTTGATGAGATTCTATCATCCTTATGAAGTTTCAAGTCCATAGGCTTTTATACTTTCGGAGAAAATGGCCTAGACAAAAATTATAGTATGAAAAATTAAACCCAAGAGCGATCAGTAATAATCACATGTGTTGCCTCATTTTGATTTGGCCCAATTTTATTGTTAGGGACAAGTTTTGTGGACAGACAGACAGCAGGACAGACGGACAGTGCACAACTACACTTGGGAACTGATAAATTCCTGTAAAGTTTGGATAATAAATTTGAACCAGTAGTTTATGAGAGACGTAGTACCGAGAACATCTGTTTCTGGGCAAACACAGCAGAAAAAAACACCTTTTTTATCAACAGCCATAACTCTGGCCAAAAATCATTCAAACCGGAAAAACCCGTGGCAATATTGCGCAAGTATTGAGCTACAGATCTAATCCTGTAAATGTTTCATTGAGAATTGCATTAGGTTGGTTATAAGAGAAGAAGTCCGGAAACAACTTTTAAAAAATTAAAAATTATTAAAGGCCTATAACTCTGATTGAAAAAATCATTAACCGGAAAATTACTGACAATATTGCACAACTAAACTTGATCTGATCAATTCTCGTAAAGTTGGATGAGAACTTGCCACAGTAGCTTTTTTGAGGAGTAGTACCCGGACAAGCTTTTGTTATATCTTGCAACACACAGAAATCAAAGGGCTGCAAGCTCTGTGGATATTTTTCTGATCCTGCAATCCTAAGTCGATACTTATATCTGTATGTGATCTTCCTGTATAAGTTTATTTTTATGTACCAGTCATCATTGAGGCACCAGAGTTTGCATACATGTACGGAAATTTTGGGGCATAACCCCTAGATAAATATCTTTATTCATCAAAAACCCCCAAAAACAAAAAAAAAAAAAAAAAAAAAAATGAGCAAAGGGAAAAAACAAAAAAAAAAGCTAAAAAAAACTATTTTTAAAAAAAAAAAAACAAAAAAAAAAAAAAAAAAAAAAAAAAAAAACATTCCTTTTTTAAATATTTTAAACATAATTTTAAACCAATTTTAATTTGGAGAAATCCAAAAAAAAATTTTAGAAAATTAACGGCAATTAAAAAAAGAAATCAAGAAAAAGTTCTTGGTTTTTTCTCGGGGTTTTATCTTTTTTGAATTTCTCCATAATTTTTATACTTTAAAAAATCTAGAAAAAAATTTATAGAAATTCAAACGATAAAAAAATTTTTCCTCAACAAAAAAAAAAAATTTTGGACAAAAAAAACAAAAAAGTAAACTAAAAAAAAAACAAAAAAAAAAAAAAAAAAAACCAAAACAAAAAAAAAAAAAAAAAAAAAAAAAAAAAAAATCAAAAAAACCCGGAATATGGCAACAAAAAACAACAACCAAAAAAAAAAAAAAAACCCAAAAAAAAAAAAAAAAAAAAAAAAAAAAAGAAAAAAATTTTTTTAAAAAAAAAAAAAAAAAAAAAAAAAAAAAAAAAAAAAAAAAAAAAAAAAAAAAAAAAAAAAAAAAAAAAAAAAAAAAAAAAAAAAAAAAAAAAAAAAAAAAAAAAAAAAAAAAAAAAAAAAAAAAAAAAAAAAAAAAAAAAAAAACAAAACAAACCAAATATGATAAAAAAAAAAAAAAAAAAACAAAAAAACAAAAAAAAAAAAAAAAAAAAAATAATTTTTATGAAGCCACACTTTATCTTGCAAATCGTGGCTATTTTCCTTAACAAAGACACTAAAAAAAAAAAGAAATTAAAAAAATGTTGACTCGACTGGGATTGAAACTCCACCCCCCCCCCCCCCCCCTGACTCTCACACATCAAACGACGCGTTACCCTTGCACCACGGAGAAAAAAAGTTTTAAAATTCCAAAGCGAATAAAATTAAGCCCATTTCTAAATTTAGAATTTCCATTGCTTCGGGTTAGGGTAATTTCGAGTATTTTGTTCAGGCAAAACCTGTTGTTTAAAATTGAAGTAAATAATTTACGAAAATCTTCTCGCCCAAACAGTCCAACATGTAGAAACATATTTCAACTACTCGCAGTCAGAGATTTATTTGTTTGTGTAGTATTTTCCGGTAACGACATCGCAAAAAATAGCTTTTCATTGAATTAAAATCATATCATCCCGTAATTTGTGAGTGTGCATTTATTGACAACTCTATAAGGCCAACGCTAACTTAAAAGTTTGAAGGTTATAATTTGTTGGACCTTGTAACAAAAATTGTTCTTCTCTTTTAAATTGCTGGTTTTTTAAGTCATTTTGAGTGAGAAATAATTTGCGTTGTTAGGAAATTTTGTGTTAGACCGTGGATGTTATCTATGTATTATCGATCTCAATCAAAAAACAAAAAAACCCTTTTTTATCAAATGGCCTAACTCGGCCAAAAAATCATTCAACCGGAAAACCCGTGCAATATGCGCAAGTACTGAGAAATACAAATCAATCCTGAAAGTTTCTTGAAATGCATTAGTGGATAAGAGAATAGTCCGGGACAAACTTTAAAAATAAAAATTATTAAAAGGGCCATAACTTGACAAAATCATTTGAACCAAAAATGCTGACAATAGCACAACTAGCTTGGTACTGATCATTCCTGTAAAGTTTTGGATGAAATTGCACCAGTAGTTATGAGGAATAGTCCGGACAAGTTTTGTGACGGACAGACAGACGACGGAGAAGTGATCCCTATATGTTGCCACTACTCCGTAGAGGCGACACAACAAATGGCAATAACTCAAACAAGATGGCCATGATGGCCCTAAAGTTGCTCACCTGTATATAGGCCCCCTGGAGCGGGGCCAGTTTAAACCCCAGGACTTTTATTTGAACAAACTTGGTAGACACTTATTAGAAAATGTTTCATTGCTAAACATCTAAGTCCTAGCTTTTGGGGTTTTTAAAAGAAAATTTTTTCAAGTTTTTTTCTTTACAATTAGCAGGGCCAGCTTTGACCTCAGGGCTTTTATTTGAACAATCTTTGTAGACACTTACTAGACAATGTTTCATGCTTAAATCTGAACTCTAAGCTATTCAGTTTTTTCAAAGTAGATTTTTAAGTTTTTGCTATACACATTTACGGAAAATCAATGTCCCCTGGGACGGGGCAATTTTGACCCAGGGCTTTTATTTGAACAACTTCTTAGTCACTCACTAGAAGATGTCTTCATCGTTATATATCTGAAATTCTAGCTATTTGGGTTTTTTAAAGAAGATTTTGTAAGTTTTTTGTCAACACATATAAAGGTAAATGAATGACCCAATGGCCCTGGCCACAATTTTGACCCCAGGGCTTTATTTGAACAAACTTGGTAGACACTCACAGAAGATGATTCATTGCTTAGTATCTAAACTCTAGCTATTTGTTTTTTTTTTCAAAAAAGATATTTTAAGTTTTTGTTTTAAATATATAAGGAAAATGAATGACCCCCAGGGCGGGGCCAATTTTGACCCCAGGGCTTTTATTTGAACGAGCCTGGTAGACATCCATTAGAACATGTTTCATGCTAAAAATCTTAGCTCTAGCTCTTTGCATTCTTGAAAAGAATTTTTTTAAAGTTTTTACTATATGCATATAGGGAAAATCAATAACCCCCTGGGGCGGGGCCAATTTTGACCCCAGGGCTTTTATTTGAACAAACTTGGTAGACACCCATTAGAAGATGTTTCATGCTAAATATCTTAGCTCTAGCTCTTTGGGTTCTTTAAAGGAAGATTTTTTAAGTTTTTACTACAGTCGAACTTCGTTCGCTCGAACTCGGAGGGCCGGTGCAAATTTTGTTCGAGCGATCGGTAGTTCGAGCAAACCGAGGTTGAACAATAATTACATAGAACATAGGCTTAAGGTTTTCCAGCATATATCGGTCAAATGATAAATACGTTAATAAAACTGTTAATAATAATAAGAAATGCAGAGTACCGGTTCTTGTGCACTGCCTTTCTTCTTAATGAGATCTATCATCCTATGAAGTTTCATGTCCATAGCTTTTATACTTTAGGAGAAATGGCCTGGACAAAAATAAGGTATGAAAATTAACAAAGGGCAAGAACTAAAAAAAAAGAAATGCAGAGTACCAGTTCTTGTGCACTGGACTTCTTATTGAGATCTATCATCCTATGAAGCTTCAAGTCCATAGCTTTTATACTTTAGGAGAAATGGCCTGGACAAAAATTTAGTATGAAAATTAAGGGAAAAAACTCAAAAAATAAGAAATGCAGAGTACCAGTTCTTGTGCACTGCACTTCTTCTTAATTAAATCTTTCATCCTATGAAGTTTCATGTCCATAGCTTTAATACTTTAGGAGAAATGGCCTGGATGAAAATTAACAAAAGGGCTAATCAATAATAAATAAGGGTGCAGAGTACTGGGTCTGTGCACTGCACTTCGGTCATTATAAGAAGCATGGCATCCAAGTTTTTGAAGCAATCCGGACTACTGACTTTAATGACTGACTTTATGCTCCGGACAAGCTTAAGGGGATGCCGAAAACCAACAACGACACCGACAACCGAACCGACACAACGACACCGACAACGACAGACGACAATGACAACCGCTGACAAAAGTAACCCCTATCAATGTCGCCTTTTTCAAGGCGAAACAATAAAGTGACAAAAATTTAAATAAAACATGTTACCTTGTAATCTCATCATTTGCTTGTTATTTAGCAAAAATTTATGTACATATGATTAATGAAAAAATGCAAATACACGCATGCTGTTGTAAATCAAAATGCTTTTGTACATTAGATCTCTAGAACAGGGAACATTAAGAAAACGGACAAAGAACCCCTTGGTGGCCGAAAGCTGTCAGGGGTTTTTCTCAACTTTCACTGTACTATTCCATATAATTGGCATAAACTTCAATATAAACAAGATATGTTTGTAAAACATGGTAGCCCCTATCAGCAGCCAATTAGTCATGTGACTAAGTTTTTATGCATGACTTCTGACCGCAGTGATGCAAACAATTAATAAGGGTTATCAAGTAATCGTACTGGTCATGACCTTGACCTTTTGACCCCTTGACCCAAAACCAAAAAGGCGGTTATCTGCTGTCACGACCAATCATCATACAAAAGTTTTTGAAGTTCCTAGGCCTAAGCGTTTTGAAGTTAATTGATCAGAAACCGTTTTTACCTACGAGGTCAATGTGACCTTGACCTTTGACCCCTTGACCCCAAAATCAATAGGGGTAATCTGCTGGTCATTACAATCACCATGCCAAGTTTTTTGAAGTTCCTAGGCCTCAAGGGTTCTTTTTATTATTGATCGGGACAACCGTTTTTAACATACAAGGTCAAATGTGACCTTAATCATTTGACCCCCAAAATCAATAGGGGTCATTCGCTTGGTCATCGACAATCAACCATAACCAAGTTTGAAGTTCCTAGGCTGAAGCGTTCTTTAGTTATTGATCAGAAACCGTATTTTGAACTTACAGATCAATGTGCCTGACCTTTGACCCCTTGATGCCCAAAATCATTAGGGTAATCTGCTGGTCATGACAAATCACCATACCAAGTTTGAAGTTCCTAGGCCTAAAGCGTTCTTCAAGTTAATGATCAGAAACCGTTTTTACTTACAAGGTCAATGTGATCTTGACCTTTGACCCCGTTGACCCAAAACTCAATAGGGGTCATCTGCTGGTCATGACCAATCATCATAAAAAGTTTGAATGTTTCCTAGGCCTAAAGCGTTTTTATGTTTAATTGATCAGGAACCGCTTTTAGACCTACAAGGTCAATGGTGACCTTGACCTTTGACCCTTGACCCAAAATCAATGGGGGGGGGGGGGGGAGTCCATCTGCTGGTCATGACCAATCACCATATCCAAATTTAAAGTTCCTAAGCCTAAGGGTTCTTAAGTTATTGATCAGAAAGCATTTTTTATCCTTACAAGGTCAATGTGACCTTGCCCTTTGACCCCTTAGTCCCAAAATCAATAGGGGTCATCTGCTGGTCATGACCAATCACCAACCAAGTTTGAAGTTTTCCTAGGCCTAAGGGTTCTTTTAGTTATTGATTCGGCAAAAAACCGTTTTTTACCTAAGAGGTCAGATGTGACCTTGACCTTTGACCCCTTGACCCCAAAATCAATAAGGGTCATCTATCTGATCATGACTCAATCACCATATCAAGTTTGAAGTCCCTAGGCCTAAGAGTTCTTTTTCGTTATGATCGAAAAACCGTTTTTAAACCTACAAGTACAATGTGACCTTGACCTTTGACCCTTAACCCCAAAATCAATATGGGGTCATCTGATTGGTCATAACCAATCACCATATCGAATTTTCAAGTCCTAGGCCTAAGGGTTCTTTTTGTTATTGATAGGAAACCGTTTTACCCAAGAGGTCAACGAGACATTGACCTTTGACCGCCTTGACCCCAAAAATCAATAGAGGTCATCTACTGATCATGACTAATCACCATACCAAGTTTGAAGTTCCTAGGCCTTAAGGTTCTTTAGTTATTGATCGGAAACCGTTTTTGTTTACAAGGTCAATGTGACCTTGACCTTTGACCCCTTTACCCAAAAATCAATAGGGGTCATCTACTGATCATAGCCAATCACCATACCAAGTTTGAAGTTCCTAGGCCTTAAGGTTCTTTAGTTATTGATCAGAAACCGTTGTTGCTTACAAGGTCAATGTGACCTTGACCTTTGACCCCTTGACCCCAAAATCAATAGGGGTCATCTACTGATCATGACCAATCATCATACCAAGTTTGAAGTTCCTAGGCCTTAAGGTTCTTTAGTTATTGATCGGAAACCGTTTTTGCTTACTATATACACATATAGTTAAAAACAATGTCTGCCCTGGGGCGGGGCCAGTTTTGACCACATGGCTTTTATTTGAACAAACTTTGTAGACACTTACTAGAAGATGTTTTATGCTTAATATCTAAACTCTAGCTATTTGGCAGGGGCCTCCGTGGCCGAGTGGTTAAGGTCGCTGACTTGAGATCACTGGTCCCTCACCGCTGTAGGTTCGATCCTCACTTGGGTCGAAATCTTTCATGTGAGGAAGCCATCCAGCTGGCTTACGGAAGGTCGGTGGTTCTACCCGGGTGCCCGCTCGAGCCTGAAATAATGCCCGGAGGGGCACCTGGGGTCTTCCTCCACCAATAAAAGCTGGAAAAAAAATCGACGAAAAAATCTCGGCGGGACGCTCTAGGATGGCCCGACTTGAGTGTACGGTCGCCCATATGGGCTTTCCGGCGGCAACCTTAAATAAACGCATTAAAAAAAAAAAAAAGCTATTTGGGTTTTTTTCAAAGAAGATTTTTAAGTTTATAAAGAAAATCAATGACCCCCCGGGGCGGGGCCAATTTTGACCCCAGATCTTTTATTTGAACAAACTTTGTAGACACTCACTTAAAGATGTTTCATGCTTAATATCTTAACTCTAGCTATTTGGGTTTTTTAAAAGAAGATATTTTAAGTTTTTGCAATACACATATAAGGAAAATCAATGACCCCCGGGGCGGTGCCAATTTTGACCCAAGGGCTTTTATTTGAACAAACTTGGTAGACACCCATTAGAACATGTTTCATGCTAAATATCTTAGCCATAGCTCTTTGAGTTCTTTAAAAGAAGTTTTTTAAGTTTTTACTATATGCGTATAGGGAAAATCAATGATCCCCCGGGGCGGGCCAATCTTGACCCCAGGGCTTTTATTTGAACAAACTTGGTAGACACTTATTAGAACATGTTTCATGCTAAATATCTTAGCTTTAACTCTTTTGGTTCTTTAAAAGAAGATTTTTTAAGTTTTTACTATATGCATATAGGGAAAATCAATGACCCCCTGGGGTGGGGCCAATTTTGACCCCAGGGCTTTTATTTGAACAAACTTGGTGGCACCTATTAGAACATGTTTGATTCTCAATATCTTAGCCATACCTCTTTGAGTTCTTTAAAAGAAGATTTTTTAAGTTTTTACTATATGCATATAGGGAAAATCAATGACCCCCCGGGGTGGGGCCAATTTTGACCCCAGATCTTTTATTTGAACAAACTTTGTAGACACTCACTAAAAGATGTTTCATGCTTAATATCTTAACTCTAGCTATTTGGGTTTTTTAAAAGAAGATATTTTAAGTTTTTGCAATACACATATAAGGAAAATCAATGACCCCCGGGGCGGGGCCAATTTTGACCCAAGGGCTTTTATTTGAACAAACTTGGTAGACACCCATTAGAACATGTTTCATGCTAAATATCTTTGCTGTAGCTCTTTTGGTTCTTTAAAAGAAGATTTCTTAAGTTTTTACTAGATGCATATTGGGAAAATCAATGACCCCCCGGGGCGGGGCCAATTTTGACCCCAGGGCTTTTATTTGAACAAACTTGGTAGACACCAATTAGAACATGTTTCATGCTAAATATCTTTGCTGTAGCTCTTTTGGTTCTTTAAAAGAAGATTTCTTAAGTTTTTACTAGATGCATATTGGGAAAATCAATGACCCCCCGGGGCGGGGCCAATTTTGACCCCAGGGCTTTTATTTGAACAAACTCGGTAGATACTTATTAGAACATATTTCATGCTAAAAATCTTAGCTCTAGCTTTTGGTTCTTTAAAAGAAGATTATTTAAGTTTTTACTATATGCATATAGGGAAAATCAATGACCCCCCTTGGGCGGGGCCAATTTTGATCCCCAGGGCTTTTATTTGAACAAACTTGGTAGACACCTATTAGAACAAGTTTGATGCTAATTATCTAAGCCATAGCTCTTTGAGTTCTTTAAAAGAAGATTTTTTAAGTTTTTACTATATGCATATAGGGAAAATCAATGACCCACATGGGGCGGGGCCAATTTTGACCCCAGGGCTTTTATTTGAACAAACTTGGTAGACACTTATTAGAACATGTTTCATGCTAAATATCTTAGCTGTAGCTCTTTTGGTTCTTTAAAAGAAGATTTTTTAAGTTTTTACTATATGTATATAGGGAAAATCAATGACCCCCGGGGCGGGGCCAATTTTGACCCCAGGGCTTTTATTTCAACAAACTTGGTAGACACTTATTAGAACATGTTTCATGCTAAATATCTTAGCTGTAGCTCTTTTGGTTCTTTAAAAGAAGATTTTTTTAAGTTTTTACTATATGTATATAGGGGCCAATTTTGACCCCAGGGCTTTTATTTGAACAGACTTGGTAGACACTCACTAGAAGATGTTTCATGCCAAATATCTAAGCTCTAGCTCTTACATTTTTTTAAAAGAAGATATTTAAAGTTTTTTCTTTCGGTTGCCATGGCAACCAGAATTCTGCATGGAATTAAATTCTTTGAACAATTTTTAAAGGTGACCACCAAAGGAACATTCCTGTGAAGTTTGGATGAAATTGGCTTAGTGGTTTTTGAGGAGATGTCTTTTAAAGTAAAAGTTTACGGACGGACGACGGACGGACGGACGGACGGACCCGGACGAAAAGCGATCAAAAAAGCTCACCCTGTCACTTTGTGACAGGTGAGCTAAAAAAGCAATGGAAAAGTAACAAAGGGCAATTACTATAATTACTCTGGACAGAGTTATGGTTCTTATGCACTGCACTTCCTCTTATTGTGTTTGATCATTTTATGAAGTTGTTTTGAATTTCATCCAGTACTGTTTAAGTTTAATGCTCTGGATAAGGAAAAGGATCAATGGGCAATAACTAATTTGTCATATAGGAGTTATGGTTCTTGTGCACTGCACTTCCTCTCAATGTGCTTGAACATTGTATGAAGTTATATTAAATTCCAACCATTAGTCTTCAAGAAAGTCCGACAGAAAAAGCAATGGAAAAGTAACAAAGGGCAATAACTCTGCAATTTCTTTAGAAAGAGTTATGGCTCTTGTGCACTGCATTTCCCCTTATTGTTTGGCAATTGTATGAAGTTGTTTTGAATTCCAACCAGTAGTTTTCAAGTTATACCCCAGACAAAGAAAAGTAACAAAGGGCAATAACTCTGTAATTAGTCAAAATGGAGTTATGGTTCTCATGCACTGCACTTCCTCTCAATGTGCTTGACCAATGTATGAAAGTATCTTGAATTCCAACTATTGGTCTTCAAGTTATGCTCCGGACAAGGAAAATGCAACGGACGGCTGGACCAACCTACCGACCACCGGGTGACTCCTATATACCCCCTCAAACTTTGTTTCGGGGGTATAAAAATAATGCAAATATCCATAATATTGTTTTGTGCAAAATCTAGCAGAAATCTGCCAAATTAAATAGTAAAGTGAATAGAAAACTTTGTATGAATTTTCAGCACAATATTTTAAAATATATCAGACACAGATATTACTCAGGAGAGCAAACAGAAGATAGGACATGCAAGTGTGGGATGTAAAATTATATCCTTCATCATATCCTTCTAAATTAAGCTGAAAATTAAAAACACAACTTTTACTATAATTTATAATGCATGGTGTTTGTTTAAAGGTTCCTCAACTACATCAAATACTTTAATAAAATATACAAATACTGAATGACAAACAAGTAAATTTATCATTACCTTTGTGTCAGCAAGATTACCATTTGTAATAGTTACAGTAACACGTCTTTCCTCTGAAATAAAACATAAAAGTACTTTTATCACATTTGCACAAGAAAATTTATTACAAAGCATAAAGGAAGAAAACTTTTTACTTGAATCTCTATAGATCTACTATATATTCTTTGTAAATAATGTAAATGCACACAATGATTTTTTTTTAAAAATGTCAAACTAGAAAAGTTATGAGCAAGGAAAAATTATTGTAGACATCAGTTTTATACAGATCCTTAATGATAAAATATAATCTTAAAAAAAATTATTTTGTGTTTCAGAAAAGGTGGTCTTAGGATAAGAGTCCATTTTTCTCAGTGGATGATAGACAGATAGTTAAAGGCGTATTTTCAAAATAAAGAGATAATAATTATGAACTATAGGTAACTTCGACCTTGAGCTCTGATCATTTGATCTAAAAATGTTTGTAGCTGATAATCTTGTCAATATGCATCCACATATCAGTTTCAAATAATTAAAGTTCTTGACAATGAACAAAAGCAAGCTTAATCTAAAATGTAGACAAAAATCATTTTGACCTTGACCTTTTGACCCAAAAAGAGTCTCATTCAGTAGTGTCATTGAGTTTGAAATTTCTTTGGTCATTGCACTCTGATTAAATGGCAAACTTCAAGTTTTTGTAATTACAGGTCACATTAAACAAATTAATATGGCAGGCATAATTATAAAACCACACCAGCAAACACTTTTAAGTCCCTATGTTATTGCACTAAGATTCAATAGCCAGTTTAATGTTTATAAGGTACCAGTGACCTGTATCTTTAACCTTTTGACTTTCAGATAAATATGGTAGTAAGAACACATCAAGTTGCATTTATAAACAAAGTTCAAGTTTCTAGGTCAATGCACTTTGCCTATATCATGTATATAGCCAGTTGTACGTAATGTTATTACTGGTTGGACTTACATTGATCTTTACATGAGTTTTGATACCAACTATCACACAAAAACTTGACCAAAGTGTGACTCTGATGCCAACACAGAGGCTAATGGTTGGGTTAGTGAGCAGTTCGCAGATTCTTTAAAGAGGCGTCAGAGACCCACAGAAGGAGCATATTCGATATACAATATCAGAGTTTTTCTTAAAATGTAAAAGTAAGTTACGAATTTGTACGCTGGCAGTTGAAGTGTAAAATCGCTCCTTTAAAGTATCCACAGAAGTCCTTGTATATATCATCACATATCTTTGGATCACTGCCACAAAAGCAAACACTCATACAAGGAGTCATTCTCTTTTGCAACAACTCTTTCAAAGGCAGGAGTAGCTGCTTCACAAATGTTTGCATTTTCCAGGATACCTTGCCAACAATTACATCAATGTGATGAGAAGACCTGTCTAAACAAGCTTGCAGACATTCATTAAACCTCTCAGAAAGATTGATTTTCTCTTTTGCAGAACCACCTACCCATTTTGGAAACAATACCACCATATCACTTTCACTCATCTTCACTCTTTGTTTTGCTAGAATAAATTGTTGTCAAACATTGATTAAAACATGTAACAGAAGTAACTGTAACAAGTTAAATCATATTTAACTAAATTATGTGATTTGCAAGGATATTGTTGTACATTGGATGGCTCCTCTATATTTAGATTGCATAGCAACCAGGGTCCAATTTTGTTTTTTAAAATATTGAGATACTCATTTTTATATTCTAAGACATCTTTATGTAATAAATGTTAAGATGACTTTTTCTTCTTTTTTTCCCAATTAAACCTTGAGCAACACAGTATTTCACACTGTGACAATTATTTATGACCAAAAATAATTTAAATGCCAATGATTTATACCCCTTTAAAGATCCTGTATGTTGTAATTAAGATTGTAACCAAAGTGAAGTGAAATTTTATATATGTATATAATTATGCTTCTAAAACAATTTTTCAGACATCCAAGAATGTGTAAAATATGTACTGCAAATATTTATCCACATTAAATGTAATCATTAAAACATATGCATTCTTCACTTATTGAAAAATTAGACAAAGACTTATTCATTATCCCTCATGTACAGACTCAATCAAACCGAGTCTGCAATTCTTATGTAATTTTGTTGTGATTAATGCTTCCGAAGGATCACTTTGTTTCTAGAATTTTTTATTGAAAATAAATCTCTAATTTCCTTCCTTAATATTAACATGAAATGTAAATTTTGTAATATCTTTATAAATAATGCTTTATGGAACTTACAATATTGATAAATCTTCACATGAGCATTATATTTATGATATAAACCCATAACAAATAAGTTACAGGATCTATAAATTTTCAATAATTATTGTATCTCTTCAATGATAGTGTAGGTATTTAGCAAAAGACAAATTGTAAGAGCATGTTTATTTTACAGTAGATCTAAGAAAGAATACTGAATTCATCAGAGAAAGAATATTGGTTCCATCAGAGAAGAAAAAAGATGAGATAAAATGAACTAAAAAAAAGCACAAAAGCACAAACATAACAATGATGCTGAACAGTCTTCTACAAATGTAACATTTATGATTTAAAAAATGGTAGGTCTTTTTACAAGGTAACATGGTACAAACAATGCAGCTATGACAATAAACAAGAGGGCCATGATGGCCCTGAGGTCGCTCACCTGTATATAGGCCCCCGGAGCGGGGCCTGTTTAAACCCCAGGGCTTTCATTTGAACAAACTTGGAAGACACTCATTAGAAGAAATGTTTCACAATGTTAAGTTTTACTACAAAACACATGTAATGAAAATCACCAATGAATCTCACCCCGCCCCCGCTTCCCCCCCCAGGGCCAATTTTCACCCAAGGGTTTTTTTATTTGAAACAAACTTGGTCCGACATCCATAAGAAGTATATTTCAATTGGCTAAACATCTAAGCTCTAGCTCATTGGGTTTTTTAAAAGAAGATTTTTAAATTTTTACTAAACACACATATAGTTAAAAACAATAAAACCCCTGGGGCAGGGCCAGTTTTTTGACCCGCAGGGCTTTTTTATTTGAACAAACTTTGGTAGACGTTTACTAGAAGATGTAATCATGGCTTAATATTCTAAACTCTAGCTATTTGGGTTTTTTCAAAGAAGATTATTTTTAAGTTTTTGCGTATAACACAATAATAAGGAAAATCAATGACCCCCGGGGCGGGGTCAATTTTGACCCCAGGCGCTTTTTATTTGAACTTAAACTTGGTAGACACCATTAGAAGATGTTTTCATGCCTGTAATATCTTGCTCTAGCTCTTTTGATGGTTCTTTCAATAGCAAGATTTTGTAATGTTTTACGCTATATGCTATATGGGAATATAGTCAATTGCGACACCTTGGTTTTTTGGGGTTCTATTTTCGACCTTCGATGTGATGGTTTCTTATTCTCTGAAATACTTTTGGTAGTCAGACCATATCTAATTAGTGATAAATGTTTTCTTGCATGAATATCGTTAAGAGCACTAGCTGTATTCTCTATATAAGAAAGATAAATAATCTTATAATGTTTTTTGATCTATTACATATAGGGCAAATAGCGTGAGGGATATAATATTCCAACACTTAGAACTCCCTAGCGCGTGAGAGTGACATAATATATATTGGAACTCCAGAGGGCTTATATATGCTGTATATAATACATAGAACAATAAAAACACCACTTTCAGAAAATTGTTTGTCATTGCGAAATTTACACTCCATTATGTCGTCTATGTTCTCACTTCTCACCAGTGGTATATATTTTTTAATGTATGAACACTAAATTCAAAAAGTTTTTTCTCTTAACTACTATGTCCCAGATATTGCATTGTGCTCGAGACTCAGTATGAATTCTCTGTCAATGAAATATTTTGAAAATGTTTGAGAGAGCATGTTATAAAAGGTGTACCATGAAATGACAGTATATCCTGTGAAGCTACGCTCAATGTCTTTGCAACAAGACTAGATCTCTCTCGCGCACTCGCACTCGCGCTCTCAGCTCGCTTTGATTTATGAGGAGTATGTCCTTTTATTAACAGCAGAAGAGAGAGTTTATCTCGGAGGGACGAGAACGATGAGCATATCGCGATCTAGTGATGTATATGTGTGATGCATATATATCCACGAGCTTAAACTTACTACAAACTCTGTTCGATCTGCTGTTGTGAGAGGTGACGCTTTCTAAACACGTTTCATTAAGTTAGGAACACGTCTTATAGTAAGCACTGTTCCGCTCCGAAAAATAAGGAACCAGTTAAATATGTAAATGTCTCTCGAGGGAGGCAGTGGACGTGGCTGTCCTCCCTTTAACACACAGAGTAATATCTCACTCTAAGGTGTATACAATTAATCAGGGTGTAATTAAGAAATATACCAAATAGTACTCTCAAAGTGGTACAGGGCTATGGGCGGACGTGGGTGTTAGGTGAAGAGTTATCCTGCGCGTAAAACTCAGGACTTTTAAATCTTGGGCTACAAAATAAGCCTTTTTTACGACGGGTCCGAGCTTGTAAATTAAGTGGGCGATCAGATAAGAACCGTTCTGTCATAGCTAAAGTATCATACTATATAATATCTACAGGCGCCGCGAAGGGTAGTCCACTGCACTACGCGCTAAATATTATAGCAAAGTCTGATGATGAAATGGAAATGTTTTTAACTTACATTTAATGCTCGCCAACGAGCTGTTCTGCACTTAGTAGGTATCTTTGTATTATATTCTTCACATCGGTATATCATTTCTAGTAGTCCTGCGGTACTGTGGCGCGACTCGTCTGTGAGGATCGCGTTAATATACAGAGATATACGCACTCATAGCTATAACTATATAGACATAGTGAGATTTAATCTCATAAAATTTATATCATCTCGCTAGTCAATCTTCTGAGAGCCGCGTCATAAGTTATGCGTAATGAACCGAAAATTAGCTTAAAAGATGCGCAATCAGTTTAGCAAAGAAAGCTTTGAACAAATCCTTAGCTGTTTTACTCTGATTCTTTTCTTCAAATCTCACCAATAACTTTATTTAATCCAGGTTGAACAGCTTTTGCAATTTGTACAGTAACTCCCTTGAGCAAAATCGCATTGTATTTTCTTTGAGTCATAGATATTGGTTCAATTGTACTTTTTCTGTCTTTACAACCATATCAGAGCTTTTTTCTAAATTGTGTATATGCTCTATTAAGTTTGGCACACAGTTGCCTTCTACTTCACAATCCATTGTATACTCTTTAATGTTCTTCTCTATTTCCTTGATCTCATTTTTAAAGCTGTCGACAGCTTCTTTCAAACCAGTTACATGTATTTCAAAACCATTCAAATTGGAGTTGAGCTGCTTTACTTTGATATCACCTCTTTTTGCTACTGAACTGAATTGTTCAGACTTGCAAATACTTTCATATACCAAAGGATGCTCAATTCTAATAACTTCCTTCACACATGAACTTGATGATTGTGACTGTTCTTTTAAGGACTTATGTACCTTGGATCCTGCTTTTCCCTCAGCATGTACCATTTTTTCTATGTTGCGAAAGCAGGAGTCCAGGTGTTCTTCTAGCCCATAAACAACAACTGAACCTTCTTTCACGGTCAGATGAATAAATGGTTTGTGTTTCTCATCTAAGTTTTCTTTTATTTTTTCAAGAAAGTCAGAGCTGAAATCTGGACCAACTTCTTGCTTTGTAATTTCTTTCCGTTTTATACATCTCTTTATCATATGTGTTCCTCTATCTGTGCTTATATTCACAGACGTACTGCATATCCCAATCTTCCCTTTTTCTTCATTTATATCCACTGAAATATCCTCATCAGTTTGCAAGGAGCCAGTAAATTCACGTAGCACATCAACAATATTGCTGAACTCTGAAGAATATTTGACATCCTTGAAACTGACTTCATTGCAAGGATAATGATGTTCAATCATATCTATAGCTTTATCAACTTCTGTATTTGGGCCAGTAAATGTAACTAGAAGCTTATGATTTGTTTTTATGTAGTTCTTTATTAAATCAATTGATGGAAACCGCTGTTTCAATAATTCTTTAAAAGATTCTTTATCTATCTTTTTCCTTAAAACTGGAGATTTTTTCAATACTTTTTAGTATGAGTCTTTGCTTGCCCTGCTTCAAGTTTATTGATCTTATCCCTATTTTTGCAAACAATTTGGTAAGCAATATCCCTATGGACAAAATCATGATTACACATAAATTCTTCATTGTTAATCTCTCCAATAGTATATACCATCTTTCGATAACACTAAGTTTCCTGAACAGCTATTTTGACATCTTCTCCCTCTTATATCTATGTTTGGAAGGGAAATCACTTTTAACAACATACAATTTTTTGGAATTATTCAATAACAATGTATACATGTTATCAAATATGTTTTCCAATTTGAGAAAATTTTCGCTTACAGAGCCAATATCTACCTGCATAATGCCATCATTAGCTTGAAACGCGCATAATTTTTGATTTTGTGGGGCAGATAGATTGAGGTTTTGGCTATCACAATGATTTTAAATCAATTGGTTGCAAATTTGCCATTTCATGGTAATCTACTGCCCCAATACTCCTTTTCTACTATTTCTGTTGCTTCTTTTCAGGGCCTCGCCAGCCCAAAAGAATAAAGTTACTCTAAAGGTTACTTCTTATAACTCAGTTGTGTTGTTGGACTCTTTTGTTCTGAAATATTCAGCATGTTTACTAAAGAGGATGTAGGCAACAATTATTATCACAGGAATTGAAACAACAACTATTTAGTGGTACATTGTATGTTTAATAACTAAATGATATACACTTTCAAACTATTGGTCATACCAGCTAGAACTTTCACCTTCTTGAAGCTGAATGCAATTGGTATTAATTATTTTATCAAAAGATTATAAGCGGATATTAATCTTTTGAATGGAAAGTTTTTGTTTAACTATTAGGTCAAACGGAGTTGTAATGATACATAGCCATCCATTACACTCTGTTTGTTGCTTTTTTCAATATTATATTTTTTAAAGAAACACAGGAACAAGAAACACTCTTTCATTTATCTTCAACAAAAAACAACTGAAATGCTGCTATGGTATGTTAATATGTATCTAAATCATATAGGGTTATGCACTATCTTATCACATAATTATTTATTGTATGAATTTTGATAATAACTATTTCTAAAACAAAAAAGTTTTACAAATGTTGAAAACAAGAAATCATATTTTAATATTGGCAAGCCAATCACCAAATGATTTTCAGTCTGAACTTTAAATTCTATTGAAGGGTCAATCTATGAATTGCCTTAGTCTATATCTATGCATCAAGTTTCATCAACATTACATAAACTGTTTAAAGAAATAACAAGATCCATATTTCCAGACCGTGAGCCACACTTTAAACAATTCATGTGAATAATTTCCCCCTGTTTATCTTTTATGTGATTGGCCAACTGACTGTAAATGATAATTTATTTTTGAACTTCATGTAGACCTCAATAGGGCACTCGCAATCTAAATGAAACAAGAGGGCCATAATGGCCTTTAAATGGCTCACCTGAATATAAAAACTTTTTCTTAGTGCTTGATAGTAAAAGAAAAAACTTGATAAAGTAAAATTTTCTAAGTAAAGAAAAGGGTAAAATTTTTCTTTAAATCCATATTACAGATATAGGCCTTGGAGAGAGTCCTATTATGCTCTCATAAATAAAATTTCAAGCCATATGTCAATGGACTTTGAAAATATTTGAGGAATATCAAAAACTTTAATGTAAATTCTAAGTCGAAAAAGGGGCCCAATAATTCTGTCAAAATGCTATGATACAGTTAGCCTGACTCGGGTCTCCCCCTGTCTACAGGTTGGGGTTATGATGGTGACAGAGTGTGAAAAAGTTTTCAAAAGCCATACTGTCAATGGACTTTGAAAATATTTGGGTATTACAAAAACTTTAACTATAAGTGGTTACGCAACACGGAACGGCGACGGGCCGCACAACGTCGACGCTCGGGTGACTTCATAGCTCTACTTATTCTTATTGAATAGTCGAGCTTCAAAAAGGTAGATATAAAATCTAAATCTTAAACTGATACCGCAAAGTTCATATTTGTATCTGAAATAGTACATGTGTAAAAATATTACTGGTTGCTGTTGCTAAAGGAAACAACTGTTCTAAATAATGTTTACATAATCATATGGAAAATCAATGACCCAAAAAGGCTGGCCAATTTTGACCAAAGGGAATTTATTTGAACAAAGTTGGTAGAAATGCACTAGAAGATGTTTCATGCCAAATATCTAAGCTCTAACTCTTCTGGTTTTTTAAGGAAGATTTCTCTTCTGGTTTTTTTTAAGGAAGATTTTTTTAAGTTTATTCTTTTTGTTGTGCATGAAAATTAATTCTTTGAACAATTTTTAAAGATGACCACCAAAGGAGCATTCCTATGAAGTTTGGATGAGATTGGCTAAGCTGTTTATGAGGAAATGTTGTTAAAGTAAAGTTTAAAAACAGAGGCCAGACAGATGGATGCCCGACAAATTGTGATCACAAAAGCTCACCTTGTCACTTTGTGACAGGTGAGCTAATAGCAGGTACATGATGGCCTTTATTGGGTATAATTAAGTTCTAAATGGACATTATTCCTCTAGTAACAAATTTGTTCTGGCAGATGGTAACCATTTATTTAAGCTATATGTAAATGACTACCTTGCCATCATTGCAGTTTCAACAGTTTCATCAAATTCTGACCAAGTGTTTGAAGAGGAGATATTACTAAATTTATATGGTTTTATTGCTGACCTGCTCTGGTAAAATAATATGATTCGAGAGCAGATGATTTATAAACAATAGGTTGTTATGGATTAAATATAATGCTTATGACTCATCCTTTCTTTCATTTAAAATAGATGATTCTAGAGAGCTATTTCTCTTTACTTTGGTACCTGCCTTTAAAAATAGCAGATACTTACAATGACTTGCCTCTAACATGAGCCAACAAACATTACCTTGTATTTTCATTTCAGGGGGCTGATTTTGAGAATTCCTCCTTGCCCTTGGTGGTGGAGCTGGTGAAGATTGTGAGTCATGCTCATTTTCCAATTTACTTTCTAAAAAAGAAATGAAAAACACTGTTAAAATGGTCTCACTTCAGATTGATGCTGACACTGTGTAGATACATAGATCCCTATCCTTAGTATCTAATACTAATTATCAGGTAAGTGGATACAATAAGAATTTCACCACAACATAATTTTGTTAACCAAATAGCACATGCCAATGTTTGTGATTAAATCTTTTTGTTCAAATAAAAGGTCAGAGTAGGGATCTATCAATGCAGAGACAGCATTGATAGATATAGGTACATATAATGGTACAAAACCAATTTGGTTGACAATTACTATATGATTACCAATATTTTTGTGGCAAGCACTATAACCTTGTTAAAGTTGATGTAGGACAGACAACTCTGACCTGATCTTTTTGTTACCGTTCCCATGCAAACAGGTTAAAACTTATGCTAATAATTGAAAATATCTAAATATATAACCAAACTTGGTATAAAGCAAAGACATGTGGTGACATCTTTTTTGATTGTGTCATCTGTGAACCAGAAAATATTACAACGCAATGCATTACCAAAGAAGGAATGATCCTTATTTTAAAAGAAAAACATTTTTTACTAAAGCATCATAATTTTTAAATATTTGTAGTTGTCTGCTATAAAATGCTTCAAGACAAATATCTATGCTCTTGGAATTATGATAAGAAAACCTAATTTAATGGGTTTTTTTTACAATGTAAATCTTTATAAACCAAGTGACTGACCCTTCAGACCTCGGGGGATGATTTGTATAACATTTGTAAAGGAGCAGCATGTGATGCATTGTCATTATTTACCTTAGCAGCATGACTTAAATAACTTTCGGAAATGTCCACTAGGCAATACTACATGCCAAATTTCTAAGATCTAGGCATTGTCCTTTCAATAAAGGAGAATTACATGTTTTTTCCCATACAAACTTAAATAAACTAATTAATTAATTTTTGGGAATAATTTATATATTTTTGTACAGGACAACAAGGTGATGTTATGTGCACACTATCTAAACTCTTGGCCATGTATTTATCAAATATGAAAACATCAAACATTAGAAACCATTTTTCAAAACTATAGCGATCATCAACTAGTCATGACCAACCTCAAAACAAAATATGAAGAATGTTAACCAAAGCTTTCTTAAGCAATTGTTATGACAGTTCTTGAACTTAAGGTCCCTGTGACCTTGACCTTTGACCCAGTGACCTCAAAATCAAGCAGCTCACCAAATGGTCATGACCAACATCAAAGTATGAAGACTGTGGGTAATAGGATTCTTAAATTATTTATTGGGTGACAAGCTTTTAGAAGTCAAGACCCCTGTGACCTTGACCTTTGACCCAGTGACCTCACAAGCAATAGGGTTCATCTTATGGTCATGACTAACCTCCATGGCAAATAAAAATACTGTTGGTTTTAGGATTATTAAGTTATTTAGAAGACAAGGAAAAACCGACTGACGGCAGTATAGTCCTGTTACCGAAAAGAGATGGGACCACCTTACTGTAAACGGAACAAAAGAGAACAATAGAGTTTATTCCATAACATTTGAATATTTGAATAAGGGGCAAATGCCCCTCAGCTTAAAAATAGAAAATAACAAAAGAAATGGCCCCTTATTCCAATCCTACTGGACGGGTAGACAGCAGAACGGACAAGCTGATTCCAGTATATCCCTCCCCCTTACAACTGTGTTGTGCGGAGGTATAAGAGGTAGTCAAGACAAGTTATGTGATGGACACAAAACTCCAAGTAAGATCTTCACATAAGCTTGCAATATATTATATCTTTAGATAAACGGACAGACAGAGAAGTTACCTATACAAGTCCTGCCTACTTTGTAGCATGTATCAGCTGATGTGTAGCAGAGGACACAAAAGTCATTAACATGCAAAAATGCCTTTTTATTCATGGGCCAAAATAAATCAACCAGAAAACGCATGTCATAATCATGCTAAGTAATTACTGAGCTTATGTAACGTTTTATTCAAATTACATAAGCGGTATGAAAGAAGTAGTCTTGACAAACATTAGAAATCAATTAGGGTCAACAACTTTGACAAAAATCATTGAAATGGCAAATGCCAATGATATTCACAAGTGGACTTGGTACTGATCATTCCTCTAAAATGTGGATGAAATTGCTTAAGTAGTTTTTCAGAAAAGTCAAGACAAGTTTTGTGATGGATGGACAGAGGACAACAGAAGTGATCCCGGTATATGTCCACTACTCTGTAGTACTGGCAACACAAAAACCTATTCGAGATCTCCATATAAGCTTGCAACAGATTACATCCATAGAATACTTCAAAGTCAAACAAATCTGAGGAAGAATATTGAAGTAATGAATGCTCCAAGAAAACACTCTTTTCTTGTATAAAATAATATTAAAATTGACCATGTCTTTACAGATTAAGGTCATATCTAAATCATTCAACATGTCAGGGTTGTCATTAGTAATCTTTGTCCAAGTATAAATCAAATTTGTCCATTATAATTAATAGTTATTAACAATAAATAATTGACAATTAAAGAATGAATCACATCCATAAAAGTTGTTGATCCTCAAATTGCTATTCATATAAACATTCCAGCCAAATTTCAAAATAACTGGGTGGAGAGATTGTAAGGTATGGATCCAGAGGGACTGATAAATTGACAGATAGACACAACAGTGTCTACATTGTATATGTGTCTCAATTGGGAACCATCAAAAGTCAAATATCAACTTCCAATTAATTTCAATTTTCATAATATGAAACTACAAACACATGGCTTTCAGCTGCAAATGTTGGAGAGGAGTGATGAAAGGAGAATTTGCTTTTAATTATACATGTTATAAATTCTCTAACAAGGCTAAACTCATATACAAATATATCAAGTGAAACAGTACACATTGTACGCTAAATGTTTACTATCTTCAGACAAAAACACAAAACTATGTTTGTAATGCTAGGTCAAAGAATAAGGGGACACAGCATACCTTTATTTTTTAATCTAGGGGCTGGTATAGGTGGTTTATCATCCTTACATACTGCTTCTTTTAATGACTGCTGTTGTTGTCCCGGAGCATCTACAAAATTAAAAAAAATTGAAACTTTAAATACAAGATTTTAACTGTTTATCAGAAAAAATCTAATTTTTCAATGTAACAAATAGAATAAATCCAGCACAAAAATGTCCACACACATTTACTAATTATAATTAACATAACAGAAGAAATTTAAACAGCAGTCACTAACAAAAACATTCTATGTATTACAAAATATTTCTTTTACAGTTTGGTTAAATATTTAATGATCCACAGCTATTGTTGATTTGAGGCATGTATCATATTTAAGCATAGTCTTTAATTAATAATGAATACCTTTAAAATTCATATTTTCAAGCATGCAAGTTATGTCTTCAACATCAGGTTTGGCTTCTTCTTTCTTTACATCAGCACCAGATGAGCCGCTTTTATTGTCATCAGCCACTGTATCATGAAGGTTCAACAAATTTGTTTCATTCTCTTGTGGTGGATTCAAGACATTCTGCATATCTGGAGTTGTTCCCCTTACTTTGTTCATGTGTGATTCTCCAACATTTCCAGGCTGCTGACTTTCGACATATGGGCCAGTTTCCTTGATTCCTAAATTATTTGTGCTGTTGTGGTCACTTCTATTAACTTCACATTCAGCATTTCCTATTTTAGATATCTTTACTTTTCCATTGTCAATTTCTATATCATATATAGGCTCATTATCAATCAAGATAATATCTTCATAGACACTTACACCTGAAGCTCCGTCCAGCTGTGGGATTTTTACTTTAAGATTGTTATGTTTAAGAACAAGAACATAACTTTTACCAACTTTCATTATCCTGAAAACTTGATTTTCTTCTTCACCTCTGGCAATTTGAGTTTGAGGTATTTTAGCAGCATTGTCAATTTTATGAACAGATGTATGATCAGTCCCTTGTAAAGGACATACACCTGTTACTTCAGAAGGTGTGTCTAATTTAAGAACTTTTTCCTTATCATCTGGAACGGGTGCCAAACTGGTCAAATTAAAAGAAGGCATTGAAGTATTTCCATACTCTCTACTTTGTTCATCCTGGTCTTCATATGGAATGGTCTCTACACTGGATTCTGAAGAATGTGTGCTAGAGTCTAGTTGAACTGTATCATCTTTCTGTAGTAATTCTAATGGAACAAGAGATGTTTGTGAAATACATATACCCCCAGGCAATATACATTTTTGACAGCGTACATGGAAATGAAATTTACCTTTTGAACTTAAAATCAATAGAGGTCATCTACAGGTACTATCTGAGATGCATTGACCTAGTCATCTACCAGTACACCTGAGATGCATCAACCTATCAAGTATGGCGTGTCTGTATAGGCTAAAAAGTTTTTAACTATAGGGTGCACAAACCTTGGTTGATGTATGGTCTATTTTCAACAATCTGATCTTGTTATTGTATTCTTTATTTCATTTAATCAGATTACCTCTGCAGATGCACAGTGACATAGTTGTGGTCCGCGTATTACATTGGATCTGCATAGCAGGCATTGTATGTGTTTTATAAGTCTAATGATAGATATACATGATCTAAACATGAGCCCTGGATATGAGTTTTAACAGAAATCATATTGGTTAATTTTTATCTTCCCATAAGTTCTGATAGCTTAGAAATATCATATCAGAAATAAATTTGGCCAGAGATAGTGAACAGAAAGCAAACAAGCAATTATCATAGTATTGCAAGCAATCCAAGTACCCTACCGGTAAGAACCCCATTAAAATTCTGAAGGGCCATTGGCCATTCAGTCTTATGTTTGAAGTTTTGAAAAATAAATACCCTAAGAAATAAAGAACTTATAGTGAAAAGGCCTAAAAACTAGAATCAGAAATCTTGACGAGGTTGCTGACGTTTGTTAAGTATGAAAGTTCTCAATATACTCCCTATAGTCACGATTAAAATGACGTGTATAATTTCCATTCTACCATCTATTCATATTTTAAGTTTCATAAAAAATTTCATCTTTTTTTGACTAAACACAAATCTTGTTATATTTGCCATGTTTTAAGCCCATTTGTTGCCATGGCAACCTTTTTTTTTTCAAAATAGGTGAAAAGAAAAAGACATGAATAATCTCCATAATGCCATCTACCCATATTTCAAGTTTCATAAAAATCTTTTCAATACTCTTGCATTATCACTAGATCCAGTTTATGTGTTAAATTTGCCATATTTTCATTCTATTTGTTGCCATAGCAACCAGAATTTTCAACATAGGAAAAAAAGAAAAAGACGTGCATAATCTCCATAATGCCATCTACCCATATTTCAAGTTTCATAAAAATCTTTTCAATACTCTTGCATTATCACTAGATCCAGTTTATGTGTTAAATTTGCCATATTTTCAGTCTATTTGTTGCCATAGCAACCAGAATTTTCAACATAGGAAAAAAAGAAAAAGACGTGCATAATCTCCATACTGCCATCTATCCATATATCAAGTTTCATAAAAATATTTTAGGTACTTTTGGCGTTATCGCGGGATCCAGTTTTGTGGACAGACAGACTGACGGACGGAGGGTAAACCTAAAGTCCCCTCCGGTAAACTGGTAGGGGACTAATAATTGGAATTCTTCTAAGTCCATGGGACATTACTCTGTCAAAAATTGCTTCATTGCAACCTAAAACAGAACCTGACCTACATATTCTTATGATAAATCTGTATACCAAATTTCATTTCAGTAAGTGTAATCTCTGCAAGGAAAATGAATGGAAACTGCAAATAATTAAATTTGTTTTAAGTCCAAGGGGCTTAACTCTGTCAAAATTTGCTCGATCATACCCAAAACAAAACTTTATCAAGATATTGTTATGATAAATCTCTATACCAAATTTCATTTCAGTTTGTTCAACCTCTGGGAAGAAAATGAACGGAAACTGTTGTTGGACCAACAGATAGACAGACTGAGAGACCGACAGACAGCAGCAAAGCAATATACCCTCCATTCTTGACTTTTAAGGGGGACATGCCCTGAAAGTACTAGAAGCAAGCATAATATAACAGTCTGAATAAAACATTTTTGAATGTTTATATGTATGATGAGTAGTTATTATAGTGAATAAAGGCAATTTATCACATGCCCTTGCAGCTTTTATGACTCTAGCACAGAATATTTTGATGTGATGTCATCTGCATTATACAAGATGTCCGAAATGTTAGCGTTATACTATAAGCACGTAAATAAAAGTGGCTAATTTCTACATTCGACCAGGGTCTTTCAAATAGAATGGTCTGGAGACAGACCAATTTTACGAAAAATGCTGTCTCGGTTGAGTCACTGCATCACTAAGTTATCTACCGTGATATGGCATAGCACACCACCATTCCAAAATCAAATTATAAGATAATGTTTTGTTAAATCAATCAAAAAATTACTAAAAACTAACTCTGACTACATTATATTATCAGTTTTTATTTTAAAAGTAACAATTTTATAGATTTGCAATGAAATTAGAAATTTTTCGTTCCAGGTGTCAAGGTAAAAATATACTGCTCATATTTGAAAATAGGTCCGAGTTTCATTGGCTTCTTTTAAATCTATGCATTGTTCAATGACAAAATAGAAATTGATTTTACAGAGAAAATATGTTACTTAATCGTATCATGTAAAAATATTATAATAGTATACGATGTTATTTGCAAATATTTGATGTTTAATTTGGTGCATTTTCAAAATGGCGCCGATTATCGGAAAAATATTCTGAACAAACAATCTATGATTTTTAACAAAGATGGCTTTAAAAAACATCATTTCCTGAAATATTTATCCTTTTTTCAAAAGTTTAAAGATTTTTTAATAACATCATGTCATTAAAATTTTCATTTTTGCTCTTGTATTTAATATTCGCCCTTTTCTTGAACACTTACATAATTTGCTTATAGCAAAGTTTAACTATACCGATTTATACTGAGACATGTTTAATTGTAGCGAGAAGGGTTTACATAGCGTGTTTCCAGACCATTCTATTTGAAAGACCCTGATTCAACAGTTTATATTTGGATATGTGATAAATAGAATATTATATTTGCGTAGCTACAATTACTAAATTTATTGCACTCATTGAATAGAATAATGTTATGCTTGCCAAAGGCATGCATAGTATAATTTAATTCAACTCTTTCAAAAAAATTCAGTAATGAACCCACATTCCTTTTTAATTGTTTATATTTATTATTTGCTGCAAAAATTATTGTTAACTTTGAATTTTCAACAAGAATCATGGCCATTCTGGGGACCACACTAGACTCTTTCTTACTTCTAAGGTCGAACAAATTGAAGAAAGAAGAGCACTGCAGTAAACAAATTCCTTGAACTCATTATTGTCTTAACTTAAATTATATTTCAAATTTCATATTTGACATTGATAAATATCATACTGTTAAAAGCATATCCATATTAGTCTGGTATCAACATTTTTCCGTATTATCCATGCAGCCATAGAAAGGTAAAAAAAAAACAACAAAAAACATGGCAATGCCATGAAACCAGGTTTTCAATTATCACCATTGTAGATAAATATGTTGTATTTGAAAAACAAATACAAGCAACAAACAATGTAAGTATGTGCAATGTAAAACATGAATAATGTAGGAGAATTGCCACCGAGTAGTGTTCACTATATATTCTGTATAAGGAAAAAAAAACAAAGGGCCATAATTAGGTCAAATATTATCCAATCACAAAACCCTGACAATATGCGCCAGGGCACTTGATGACAAAGCTTCTGTGAAAGTTTAAATAAAATCCGAGAATTGTAGAAGGAGTTCAGCACAGAAGAAATTGTTCACTATAAATTCTATATAAGGGGCAATAATTAGGTCAAATAGTATCAAATCGCAAAACCCCGACAATATGCCCCAGGGCACTTGGTGACAAAGGTTCTGTGAAAGTTTTGTCAAAATCTGTGGAGAAATGTAGGAGGAGTTGCACACAGAAGAAATTGTTCACTATATATTCTTAATAAGGAAAAAAAAACAAAGGGCCATAATTAGGTCAAATATTATCCAATCACAAAACCCTGACAATATGCCCAAGGGCACTTGATGACAAAGCTTCTGTGAAAGTTTGGTCAAAATCTGTTGAGAAATGAAAGAGGAGTTGCGCACAGAAGAAATTGTTCACTATATATTCTATATTAGGAAAAAAAACAAAGGACCATAATTAGGTCAAATATTATCCAATCAGAAAACCCTGACAAAATGCCCAAGGGCACTTGATGACAAAGCTTCTGTAAAAGTTTGGTCAAAATCTGTTGAGAAATGTAGGAGGAGTTGCGCACAGAAGAAATTGTTCACTATATATTCTATATAAGAAAAAAAACAAAGGGCCATATTTAGGTCAAATATAATCCAATTGCAAAACCCCGACAATATGCGCCAGGGCACTTGATGACAAAGTTTCTGTGAAAGTTTGGTCAAAATCCGTTGAGAAATGTAGAAGGAGTTGCGCACAGAAGAAATTGTTTACGCCCGCCCGCCCGCCCGCCTGCCCGCCGACATACCTCAATCTAATAACCAGTTTTTCGTTAAAAATTTTGCCTAAAAAATCTTCCATTGGCATAATTTAATTTTTTCAACACAAGTCTTAATCCAGTTTACTCAGTTCATTATGTTCATTACACCTGTGACCCCAATTTGTTAACACACATCGATTGCATCAGACACTATGGACACTCCAGACGCTACGTCACTTGACACCTGCATATATACATGTAATCAGAGGTGTGTAGAGTTTGTTTGAAGAGTACTGACTACTGGATTATAATTGGACTTAATTATTTTGTCTCTCCGGGTGTTAAAACAGGCATTATTTATCTGATTAACGGACAATTAAAAGGTGTGAAAGTCTTTAAAATCAGACAAAGCAATGCATTGGGACCAGATAATTAAGGTCGCTTGTCACATATGACAGGGAGTCGTATAATTCAGACCATTTATATAGGAAAATACGTCTGGAGGACTGAAACAAGGTCGGATAAGACAAGGAATCGTTGAAATCAGGGGGTCGATAAGGCAGTCTCGACTGTAATTAGCACTTGGTCTCCTTGTTTCCTACTTAACAAACCACACTAATATCAGATCTTTCTCGACATTCATACACAAAAATCAAAACATTGAAACGAAAAAGACTGATATTCTCTTTAAAAGGGAGTCCTTCAATCAATGGAGCAGTTACATCCCAGGCAAGAAAAGGGACATTATTTACATACCCCTAAGTATGACCCTGGCTATAATTCAGTTTCTTGTGTGTATCCTATCACACTGTCCCCTCAAGACTTTTGAAAAACTTCAAACAATGGCCAAGTTACAATACAAACATTATGGTTAGATGGATAAAGGCACATGGACTAAAGCCATCAAGCTGTCAACTAATCAAACGAGCTAACAGCAGGTCAGCATGTAACTACTGAAGTCACATCATACTCCTTTTTTTTGGTTGTAGGTCCAATTATTAGATATCTACATACTAAGATGCTGCTCAATGAACGACTAACCTTAAAATAGTCTACAAATTTAAAACAAGAATATTTTTTAAAATGCTAACTACATTTCTCAGAGTTAGTCTATTATGCTTAAAATCAACTGTAGTTATCATTTATAAGTTTAACTGAGTAATTTATAAAGTACATTAACATAGAATTTATTTTCATGTTGACCGCTGAATTACTAAAGATACCTTTATCCATTTTTAAGACATTCATATCATCCTTTGTGTCCTTTTCACCTTCAGTCTCTGGAGTTTGAGGAATTTTTATTTCACCTTCCTTTTCTATCTCAGTGTCTACTTTCTCTTGGTTCATGTCACTTCCAACATCACTGACTTTTGTTGTCAGTTTTTCAACTTTTGTTGTGCTCTCCTTATAACTTTTCATAAATGCTGACTTTGGAGAAGACTTGGAATCTGGAATCAATTGCTGACTTTTCTCAACTTTTTCTTTCATCTGTAAAAGATAAAAGAAATTTGAAAAAAATTATCTTTAGCAAAAACATTTAACTCAAATATGCCGATAATTAACTCAAATAGTCCCTATAAGTACTGGTTGTCTGAAACATGAAAATAATTTTTCTTTGTAGGTGAAAGTGAATTGGTCAATAATAGAAGGTCTGTAAAACAATAAATAATAATTACAGTGATAGTATTTAGTATAACACGTAACAACAAACCGCCAAATAATTAAACATCAATTGTAAAGTACATGATCTGATATTACATACACTCATACAGCAGATCATAATTTAATCTTTGAGGGTAAACCATTTAAAATAAGTCAGTTTTTTTATTTTGATCTTGATATTGATCAATCATGGGGCCCGCACTGTGTCTCATCAATTTAAAGGAAATACTTAAAATTGTAAGTTACTTAGCAATCAGCCTTAGCTTCATAATGGAGGCCAAAACTTATTGGTAAGTATATTTGATAGTAGTTATTACAAAACAACTTCTGTCAAATATGTAAGATATATTTTTTATGTGTTTTAAGCACTGAATTTCTGTGATCATTTACTTTTCCAACATACTGGCATACGAGCAGTTCCCGTACAGAAGCAATACCCGTATTTTTCATTTAAATGCTTGATTTTTACTTGCATTCTTCAAAAATTCATTTTAAATCAAGCAGATGCATAAACGAGACAAAATCTAAGTGTCAGTTCTGCAGTACGTATAAAAAGTCTCATTTTAAATCAATTTCACCTGTGCATTGTCAAAACGTGACCATGTTTTCTCTGGGGGTTCCGTTATTGCGCGCATGCGCAAAAATACTGACACGTGAGGCCTGTTAAAGGGGTTTCCACTGAGACCACCTGTTTACAGATAAGTAGGCAATGTGATGAAAACTTGTTTAATTATCAGAATTTTGGCCAATATATATTACTATATTATTAAATAATTTTATGGGTTTGAAATATCATGCATACAAGCATGCCATTGCATGTGAATGCGTTGGGGGTACAGGTAATAGATACCAGCGTTTAGTCTACGCTCTATGTCCTGAATTACATCTATTTATCTATCAGATAATGGTCTGTTCAACAATTATAAATGAAAAATAGGTCCGATATAACAAACGTGTATAATTATAATGGGTTAAATCTTATGTACGGGAACTACTTCTCTTCATACAAAAAATGGATAATTTCGGTACACCATATGAGGCCTCATAACTAAGGGTTATTCTATGTTTAGAACATGATGGAATTTCAATGATTTGTGAGACGAGCTGAATATTGATGTGTAACATTCAAATTGTGGTGAGTGAGCGTAATAAAAAATAATGTTTAAGTTACTACGATTTTTGTACGGGAACTGCTCGCATGCCATTAAAGTTCTGATTTGTGTACCTGAGAATCTGTAGGATGTGTTAGCATTCCACTCCCTTGTTCCCCTTGCAGATACTTGCTACCAACATCTGATGTAGGTGTTGGACTAGGTGAGTTCTGAATTCTTGGTTCTGATTTTTCAATTTGACTCACACCTTTACCATTCTCTGTTGAACCTTGCTGAGAGCTGCAACTAGGATCTGTTTCTTCTGTACGATTGTTTTCCATTGCATCTCTTTTATCCTTTGTTTCAGGGTTGTCACTTGTTTCTGGTACTTCTGTTGAATTACTTTCTAGGCCACTGCTACTGTCTCCTTTTGCTTTATCAGCAGCTATCAAAATTAATCCACATTACACAAAACAGGAAGTAAATAAATGTTTTCAAAAAACATGCTCATAATTATATTTTGAAGTATGAAATGGATTGATTTCCCTATCCAAGCTATTTTTTCTATATAAAGAGCATGGGCACATTTTAAATTGTAAATAAAGTGAAATCTACACATTTTTACATAAAATATCATTGTAAAGTTAATAAAATAATACTCCACTTAATAATTAAACAACATTAAGAAACCTACCCATAGAAAATCCATGCACGTAAAAAGTTTATCTCCATAAAAAGTTCATGTCATTGACAATAGGTCCGACTAAAATAAAGTCATTTATATAAGAATTTGAATTGAATTGATTGTTGTTTCTTTCTAAATTTAAAACAAAAACAAAACTGTGAAACAAATTATACACAATTTTCTTTACCAACTACTAGATGTATTGTTGAATCCTTGCCAATCCCATGAGATAGCAATGTATCAGTCTTCAATAACTTCTTTCCAGCCATTACCAACCTCTGATTCTCACAGGAATACCCTGTTGTCTCTTCAATTTTCAACATAACTACTTCAACAGTGTCATTTAAGGCTACAGATACACTGAAACCGTCTCCAGTAAGCATCTTCACATTTACTTCTATCTCTGGAAATAAATACATTTAAATAAATACAATTAAATGTAGTAGTTGTAATAAAAAGAATATTACACTATATAATATAAAACATATATGAAAAAAACATAAAAAGGACCATAATAAGGTCAAACCTTATGGAATCACTAAACTGCTACAAAAGGCGCAAGGGCACTTGATGACAAATTTTCTGTAAAAAGTTGGTCAAAACCCCATGCAAATGAAGGTTGAGTTTTGCATAGAAAGCATTGTTCAATGTATATTCCATATAAGTAAACAAGAAGGCCATGATGGCCCTAGATCGCTTCCCTGACCAATCAACCACATCCACACAATGTCTTAAACAGGCATCCTTATGGAAGGGATTACCCGCCAGTTCACCTATTATGCTTTATGACATTCCAATTTCCGTTTTTATTTGTTTGGGTCGTCAGACCAAACAAATAATGGTAGCGAAATTTCAGAGTCTAATGTTGTTAATTGCAAATGCCGAAAGTAGTCCACTTTTTTGAAGCGGTTACTTCCCTTTTGTATGTACACTAAAGCCGAAAAATTCAGGGGAGATCACTGCGTAAAGATGGTCAAAGACAGGCGCATCAATTTTCAAGCAAAGTAATTCCCGAATGGTCGAAGATTTCTAATATTGTTTTATTGTATTTTCTGATCGAAAATAACTAAATGCAAAGCGGACATTCAATCTCTGACACAGAAGTTTACGACAAACCTAACAACAAGTAGTTCTCAAAACAGCTGAAAACTAGCGATTTAAAAGAAAGAAATATTTTATTTTGTTACAAGTATCCAACAAATTACAACGCATTTAAAGTTAAACATGTAGCGTTGGCTTATAGAATTGTCAATAAATGCACAATCACAAATTACGCAGATGAATATGATTTTATCAATGAAAAGACTATTTATTACCGAATACTTCACAAACCGAGTAGTGGAATATATAGATTCTACATGTCGGACTGTTTGGGCGAGAGGATTTTCGCTAAAATATTTACTTCAATTTTAAACAACAGGTTTACTCGAACAAAATACCTCGAAATTAATAAGGATTACAAAACCGAAATGCAAAGGAAGTTCTAAATTTAGAATAAGATGATATTATTCAAACTTTCTGTGTATAACTTCTCCGTGGTACAGTGGTAACGCGCTCGCTAAGTGAGTGAGAGGTCTCGAGTTCGAATCCCAGTCGAGGAAACTTTTTTTTTTGTTAAATTCTTTTTTAAGTGTTTTTGTTAAGGAAGTAGCCATGATATGCAAGGATAAAGTGTGGCTGTCGTAAAAAAAGAACATAAATGATTTTTTGATGCAACCCTAGTTATGCAGAATTCCGTATGTATCAAACTCTGGTGCCTTGCAAAATGAATTATAATACATAAAAATAAACCTATACAGGAAAATGCATACTGATATACAGTACGATTTAGATTGCAAAGATCAGAAAATACCACAGAACTTGCAGCCCTTTGATTCTTTATAAATATAAATGCTTATAGTAAGCTCCAGGATTATTTACATCTGTGTTAAACAACAGTTAAAGTCGTAACAAGCCCTAATTTAGAATAATATGGTTTTCTTCAGCCCGTTCACATATAAATTCACCGTGGCTGAAGGGTTTTCGGGCTCGCTTAGGAAGCGAGAGGTCTCGAGTTCAAATCCCAGTAAAGGTAACTCATTTTTTTTTCAAATTGTAAAAGTCAAATAAACATTGGATTGAATATCAGTGTCGCAATTAGTCTTATAGCCAATTTACTACAATTAAAACGCTGGAAAGCATTGGTGGCACTATACATATAATCTCACAACCTGCACCTTTCTTACATTCTGAGACCCAAACAAATTCAGCGCCTTCTGTGCTTTGATTACTTTTGCAACAGTGAATTTGATGTTAGATTTTGGTTATTTTCAAGTGAATTTCGTATCTATATAATTATAAAGGTACATGTATTTTGAAATATATCTTTGTTATACGTTAATTTTATTTTTATTCAAGTTTTTCTTGTTTCATTCTGAAAATTGGTATGATTTCCCTTAAAATATATTTAATACATTTAATTCAAAATCACACATTAAAATCAACATTAGGTATTCAGTGTAATGACGCTACCGAATATGTGTTAATTTTTTTGTAATAGAATGTTCAACGTTTAATCAAAACAATCAAAACATCATTCACAGTATAAAATGCTGTTTAACATTGACTCATTAAAACAAAATCGTCTTCATAACAATGTTGACGTTATCAAAAAACGAAGCAGGGAACCAATTTTTGTAGTGCGTTTTCTTACGACAGAGGTCGCTGGTAAAATATTACTGATCCCTTTCGGTGCAGACGTAAAAATCACCTCATGGAAAAGATCCGATCAAACATCGTGATACCCTGCCTTGCAAAAAGCTGTTACTAGCTCTATATACAACAATAACGAAGGTTACACGATAAAGAATCAAGTATTTATTATTGATTATAATTTATTATTAACCTCCACATGATATGATTAGTTTTCGTAGTATATCAGATTTTTGAACACCGGTCAGGGAGCGGTTATTATTTTTTACATTTTTACAAGTTATTCCCCGTTGATTTAAAGGGCCAATTCTAGCGCAAAAACCTAATATTTTTTTAATTCTAACACTATCGGAAATTTTCCTATATAGACAAAGAAGGTTGGAAGCGTGCATTATTCTACAATGCACTCGCCGTTCTTATTATCTTCCTGTGTATTTTCACATTGAGGGCACCATTTTTTAAAAAAAAATCTGATAAATAAAAACAATTTTTTGTCGAATTTTGTTGTGAAAACTATCTAGAATGAAAGAAAATGGTCTAACTAAGAAAATTAATCCGAACATCAATATTTTTAATTCAGTCCTTAACGTTGTAGAGGCGTTTAAAGTGTTGTTTATGTGACGTCACAATGTAGCGCCATAACAGCACATGCAAAACAATCAAATCAAGTACACTATTTTAATGTCCCAAACGAGTTAAGTTTTACATTTATTTCACTTTTAATAATTTGTATTTTGCTTGAAAAATTATAGAGTGAAATAAAATAAACAAACAAAGTTTTATCAACGTTTTCAAAATTCGTTATTCTCAAAATGTTTCTACACACGGTAGATTTAACGACATTTTTTTTCAACCCACTGGAACAGCCTTTAAAGAACGTTTCTATTGGAAACTCTGAGACGAAAACAAATTAAACCACCAAACATTAAGTCCAACTTTAAAATAATAATTATATTTTTTCTTGACGTGTTAGAATGGAAATAGATATTAATTCTTCGTGCATTATTGTATAAATAATGCAAGGTTTTCGTTCAAATGCTTTGTAATTAATCACTCAGGCCTATCGGCCTTCGTGATTATATTACTACGCATTTGAACTCAAACCGTGCATTATTCTACAACAATACACTCAGAATTGATATCTATTACCTAATTATACTTCGAAACGAAACTCTCAGTGTGCTATGCATAATACATAATACACAATGTCAGCATGCGACTAAAGTTACCATGATTTTTGTAAAATGAATACTGAAACACTGTAAGAATAAAATGTGTGTCAAATTATTTAAGAAAGCAAATTCAAACAAGAGGGCCATGATAGCCCTGAGTCGCTCACCAGAAACAACTGCTTTTCAGTGTTGGAATGTCAATATATATTCTAATATTAAATTTGAGCATAGAATATGTTTAAAACATAATTTGAAGAAATGCCATGACTTGGGGCATTTAAGCTTTAGCTTAAACAAGGCTAATCAAATTAATATAAGCAAACTTGATAAAAGACTACCTAAGAATGCTACAAAGTTTGGTGATCATCTATCAATTATTCCAGTAGGAAATGATGTTCGAATGTTTTTTCTATGTTAGCTTTAGTGGCCCCTAAATGGGGCTAATCAAATTAATATAAGCAAACTTGATAAAAGAGTACCCAAGAATGCTACAAACAAAGTTTGGTGATCATCCATCAATTAGTTCTGTAGAAGAAGATATCTAAAGGTTTTTCTATTTTTAGCTATAGAGACCCGTAAAAGGGGCTAATCAAATTAATATCAGCAAACTTGATAAAAGACTACCAAAGAATGCTACAGACAAAGTTTGGTGATCATCCATCAATTAGTTCTATGAAAATAGACATTTAAAGGTATTTCTATTTTTAGCTTTTGCGGCCCCTAAAAGGGGCCAATCAAAATAATATCAGCAAACTTGATAAAGGACTACGTAAGAATGCTACAGACAAAGTTTGGTGATCATCCATCAATTTGATCTCTAGAAATAGACATTTAACGGTATTTCTATTTTAAGCTTTAGTGGCCCCTTAAAGGGGCCAATCAAATTAATATGAGCAAACTTGATAAAACACTACTCGAGAAAGCTACCAACAAATTTTGGTGATCATCCATCAATTAGTTCTGTAGGAAAAGATGTTTAAAGGTTCTTCTATTTTTAGCACTGCTGACCCCTAAAAGGGGCCAATTGGAATGACATGAGCAAATTCAAGTGTGACTGTCACAAGGATGCTACAGACTAAATTTGAAGTAAATCTGCTTAGTAGTTTCAGAGGAGAAGACGATTGTTGACGCATGACGACGGACGCTGGAGCATCCCCCTTTGATACTAATAGCTCACCCTGAGCCTTCGGCTCTCAGGTGAGCTAATAAAGGGAAAATATTTAAAAGCCAGCAAATTAAATATCCAATTATAGTTTGCATGTTTACAGCCTTAGAACTGAAATGTAAATTGAATGTTCGCATATTTCAATAAGAACTCGAGTTACGTAAGCAAGTACAACATCTTAATATTGCATAATGATTACAACGTATTATAATAATGTTTTCATATTAATAACAATATTTTCATAATACATGTAATAATAATGTCTTCCTATCAATAAGAATGTCTTCAAAATAATAAGAATGTCTTCATATTAATAACAATGTATTCATATTAATTAGAGTGGCGGATAATCCCTTCCATACATCCTGACCAAGTTTGATGACAATTGAGTCAAAAATGTGACCTGTAGTATGTTAACGTTTTTTCCATATTCGGGCAGTGTGACCTAACTTCTGACTCCAGGTGACCCATATTCAAACTTGACCTAGAAATCATCATAACAAACTTCTTGATCAATTTCCAGAATATTTGTATCAAAACTGCAGCCACTAGAGTGTTAACAGGTTTTTCTAATTTTTAGCTCATGTGACCTAGTCTTCGAATTTGACCTAGAAATCATCAAAACAAACTTTCAGACCAATTTCCAAGATATTTGAATCAAAACAGTAGCCACTAGAGTGTTAACAAGATTTTTCTATTTTTAGCTCCTGTGACCTAGTTTTTCATCCAAGATGACCCATGTTCAAGCTCATCCGAGCAATTACCTAGACAAGCAACCTGACCAAGTTTGATGACAATTGAGTCAAAAATGTGACCACTAGAGTGTTAACAAGGTTTTTCTATTTTTAGCTCCTGTGACCTAGTTTTGTCACCCGAGATGACCCATGCTCAAACTCATCCGAGCTTTTACCTAGACAAGCATCCTGACAATGTTTGAAGACAATTAAGGAAAAAATGTGACAGCTAGAGTGTTAACAAGGTTTTCTATTTTTAGCTCCTGTGGCCTAGATTTTCATCCGAGATGACCCATGTTCAAACTTGACCTAGAAATTATCAAAACAAACTTCCTGACAAATTTCCTGAATATTTGGATCAAAACTGCAGCCACTAGAGTGTTAACAAGATTTTTCTAATTTTAGCTCCTGTGACCTAATTTTTGACCGGAGATGACTCATATACGAACTTGACCTAAAAATCATCAAAACAACCTTTTTGACAAAGGGCTAGGTACGGTTTGGGTCGATTTTGGCCCATCGGCAAAAAATATTCAAAATTTGATATATCAAAATTTAACTATATTTATAACAAATGCAGCACGATTGAGTCAGATATCTATATAGACAAACAAGAGGGCCATGATGGCCCTGAGGTCGCTCACCTGTATATAGGCCCCCCACCCCCGGGCCAATTTTTACCCAAGGGCTTTTATTTGTTTATTTGAACAGACTTGGTAGACACCCATAAGAAGATGTTTCATGCTAAACATCTAAGTTCTAGCTCATTGGCTTTTTTAAAAGAAGATTTTTAAAGTTGTATTATAGTTTGGGTACCTTTCTGTTGAACAAGCAATTATCATAGTATTGCAAGCAATCCATAAGTCCCCTACCGGTAAGAGCCCAAGCAACATTCTGAAGGGCCATTGGCCATTCACTTATGTTTCTATTTTAAGTGATCACAGTGAACAGTTTTTATGTACAGACAGACAGACAGGCTGAAGGACACTCTAAAGTTATTTTTAAAACATCCCTGTTATCAAAATATAACATTTTTAAAGCAAAATTTAAAAAAAAAGGAGATAACGATGTCATACATGATGTGAGTGTAACAAAGAACAATTAGTAATGAAGGTATGAATATTGAATGTTTATTTTGAATTTGAAGTAAATGAAAGTTAAAACGAATAAGAAAAATAAAAAGTTTAAGGAGATAATTCTGGAAATATGGATGCTAGATTTATAAACCTTGTCATATTATTGTCATATTATTATGATGTAAGAAAATCCTATCATAATTGAAGAAAATTACCAATTTCTCAAAAAAAAGTCAAGTTCAAAAGGGTCATAATTCTGGAAATAGTCTTGCTAGAGTATTGAACACTCACAAATGTTGAGTGATAATAATAAACATTTATATGAAGTTTGAAGTAGATACGTTCAGAAAAAAAGAAGTTATTAAAAAAACACAATGTTTTTTTCATGAAAATTTTCAGTTCCAGGGAGATAATTTCTGATAAATTTTGTGCTAGAGTTGTAAACTTTGTCACATATGATGTGGTTGATGACTAGCAACTTATATTTAAAGTTTGAAGAAAATACCTTAAGAAATAAAGAACTTACAGTGAAAAAACTGAAAAACTAGAATCAGAAATTTTGAAATTCAGTCTATTTGTTGCCATAGCAACCAGAATTTTCAATACAGGAAGATAAGAAAAGAATGTGCATAATTTCCATACTGCCATCTACCAATATGTCAAGTTTCATAAAAATATTTTCAGTAATTTTTGCGTTATCACTGGATCCAGGTTATGTGTAAAATTTGCCATATTTTCAGTCTATTTGTTGCCATAGCAACAAGAATTTTCAGCATAAGAAAAAAAGAAAAAGACATGCATAATCTCCATACTGCCATCTATCCATATATCAAGTTTCATAGAAATATTTTCAGTACTTTTTGCGGTATCGCGGGATCCAGGTTATGTGTAAAATTTGCCATATTTTCAGTCTATTTGTTGCCATAGCAACCAGAATTTTCAACATAGGAAGAAAAGAAAAAGACGTGCATAATCTCCATACTGCCATCTATCCATATATCAAGTTTCATTAAAATATTTTCAGTACTTTTTGCGTTATCGCGGGATCCAGTTTTGTGGACGGACGGACTGACGGACGGACTGACGGACAGACGGACAGACGGAGGGTAAACCTAAAGTCCCCTCCGGTAAACCGGTAGGGGACTAATAAAGAACATATAGTGAAAAAGCTGAAAAATTTAAATCAGAAATCTTGAAATTCAGGCTATTTGTTGCCATAGCAACCAGAATTTTCAACATAGGAAGAAAAGAAAAAGATGTGCATAATCTCCAGACTGCCATCTACCCATATTTCAAGTTTCATAAAAATATTTTCAGTACTTTTTGAGTTATCACTGGATCCAGTTTATGTGTTAAATTTCCCATATTTTCAGACTATTTGTTGCCATAGCAACCAGAATTTTCAACATAGGAAGAAAAAAAAAAGACGTGCATAATCTCCATACTGCCATCTATCCATATATCAAGTTTCATAAAAATATTTTCAGTACTTTTTGCGTTATCGCGGGATCCAGTTTTGTGGACGGACGGACTGACGGACTGACAGACAGACGGACAGACGGACAGACAGACAGACGGACAGACGGACGGAGGGTAAACCTAAAGTCCCCTCCGGTTAAACCGGTAGGGGACTAAAAAGTGTCAGAGTTAAATCGTATACATATACATGCACAGTGCGGTAACTGGAGTGCGGGTATCAGTTACCCGCACTCCAGATAATGCCCGTGGATTGGTTCATTTTTGCCGGGGTTTACATATTGTGACGGCAGAGAAAGGGAAAGGGGCAGAACTATTATATTCAAATGCTCGTTCATTGGTTAATTTTTTCTGGGGTTTCATATTATGACAACAGGGAACGTGCTGTCATGTTTGACTATGATACAAAACACTCGGCAATGTGATTTATACTCGGGGGCTACGCCCCCTCGTACAAATCAGATAGCCTCGTGTTTCGGTGCTCTTTCTATTACTTACACATATAGTTAAAAACAATGACACCCCTGGGGCAGGGCCAGTTTTGACCCCCGGGCGTTTATTTTAACAAACTTTGTAGATATTTACTTAAAGATGTTTCATGCTTAATATCTAAACTCTAGCTATTTGGGTTTTTCCAAAGAAGATTTTTAAGTTTTTGCTATACACATACAGTCTAACTTGCCCATGCGACCACGTGTATTAAGCGACTTTTGTCTTAAACGACCACTTTAAATTCCCCCCGATCATTTTCTTTCTATATCTTTAATGTATTAAGCGACTTTTGCTCAACGCGACCAGCGACCGCTAATTAGTCACCTAATTGACATCAATCCTTTCATTAAACGACCACTTTTACCTGTCAAGTAATTGTGTTTTAAGCGAAGGCCACCTCGTTATGTCACAAGTGTCAACAATCAAAACACAACAATAAACGTGTGAAAAACTCTTTTCCCATACCGTTTTAGCGTATGCAAATGAAGTTAAGTATACGCGTGACGTGTATTATCCAATAATATCGGATAAACAATGTATAAGGAAAATCAATGACCCCCCCCGGGCGGGGCCAGTTTTGACCCCAGGGCTTTTATTTGAACAAACTTGGTAGACACTCACTAGAAGATGTTTCATGCTTAATATCTTAGCTCTAGCTCTTTGGGTTCTTTAAAAAAAGATTTTTTAAGTTTTTACTATATGCATATAGGGAAAATCAATGACCCCCGGGGCGGGGCCAATTTTGACCCCAGGGCTTTTATTTGAACAAACTTGGTAGACATTCACTAGAAGATGTTTCAAGACAAATATCTAAGCCTCTAGCTCTTACGGTTCTTTAAAAGAAGATTTTTTAAGTTTTTACTATATGCATATAGGGAAAATCAATGACCCCCAGAGGCAGGGCCAATTTTGACCCCAGGGCTTTTATTTGAACAAAATTGGTAGACACTCACTAGAAGATGTTTCATGTCCAATATCTTAGCTCTAGCTCTTTGGGTTCTTTAAAAGAAGATTTTTTAAGTTTTTACCATATGCATATAGGGAAAATCAATGCCCCCCTTGGGCGGGGCCAATTTTGACCCCAGGGCTTTTATTTGAACAAACTTGGTAGACACTCACTAGAAGATGTTTCATGCCAAATATCTAAGATCTAGCTCTTATGGTTTTTTAAAAGAAGATATTTAAAGATTTTTCTTTTGGTTGCCATGGCAACCAGAGTTCTGCATGGAATTAAATTCTTTGAACAATTTTTAAAGGTGACCACCAAAGGAACATTCCTGTGAAGTTTGGATGAAATTGGCTCAGTGGTTTATGAGGAGATGTCATTTAAAGCAAAAGTTTACAGAAGATGGACGGACGACGGACGGACGCCGGACGAAAAGCGATCACAAAAGCTCACCCTGTCACTTTGTGACAGGTGAGCTAAAAAGTTATAATAAATCAAAACAACCTATCAAGAAAGCAAAATACTACAGTTGACGTCATCAACGTCACGTATTATTTTGAGCGCATCGTTTCGAGTAATTAAAAATATAATGACGCATATGTATTTTCAAATTTGTTTATCGTGTAATGCAAAGGAGTTGATGATACATTGAATGTACATTTCTACCGTTCAATTACAATAACAGACATAAATAAATAGTCTCTGTGAAGTATATTATAACAGACGAAAATGAAGACATGTACAATAGCTTTTATTTATTATACTTTACTTACCCTATTTAAGAAGTGTATTCAGTTACTGCTATTTTATAAAATATGCAATTATACTTTAACAAGTTCATAGGCATCATAGCTAAATTTTCTGCACTGAACCTTCTTCAGTTTAAGAGGGCTAACCACCGAAATCTATGTAGGAAGAGGCAAATATTCGTAATATTACCGCTATGACAATATTTTGTCATTCAGTGGTCTTATGTAATAACCTATTTAGTAAAGTTCAGAACATATATGTATGCACGTGTTTGATTATCATCATCATCATTTTTTTTATTACATCATCATCCTCATTATTATTATATGATATTGATCTTTCACATAATCTGTAAGATGTATGCCTCGGTTACTTGACCTACCGGAATTGCCCGAATTACCGGAATCCGCAGGGACTTTACTGGAATCCGCCTGTAATTTTTTTACTAATGAATTTTTAAAGAATAATTTTGCTTTTTTATAAGATATAAACATTATCAATGATATGTCAAAAGATTTTGTGATTAAACAATAGATCTAAGATCGGAGAGTTACTGCCATACTGCCAGATTTGTCGAGGGCCTGTGATTTGGTTATTTATGCATTTTAATAATATTTGTTTTGCCAGGTTTTATAAAACTTAAATGTTATAATTGGTCTCCAAAAGAAATGTGAAAAAAATCGCTTTTAATTAACAGTGAAAATATTTAACTGTAAAGTGCGGTGTCGAAATTAGGATATACGTAAAAATGTTAAATTGTAACGAAAATTTATCGTAAGGTGTCGAAATATGGGTACTTAACTCTATTATTGCATATTATTGGAAATGTTCATTAAAGAGAAAAACTTTAGTTTATTAAAATGTACGGTCACATTTATCTCTTTACTAATTAACCTTTTCCCTTATATAAGCGTGTTTCGACGGCTTTTTGCCCCCCTTTTTTTGAGGCCTCAAACAGTGAAAAAAAGCCCTATTTAGGCCCCAAACACTGTTTTTCGTTTGAGAAATGTTGTTCAAACTAGAACTCCGCGAGTCGGATGTGTCGCCTTGTGAACAATGTAGTTTAGGAAAAATGGCCAGGACAAAAATGAAATATGAATAATAACAAAGGGCAATAACTAAAAAAATAATAAGTGCAGAGCAGCAGTTTCTGTGCACTGCACTTCTTATCAATAAGATCTATCATTCTATGATGTTTCAAGTCCATAGCTTTCATACTTGAGGAGAATTGACCAGGACAAAAATAAAGTAAGAAAATCAACAAAGGGCAATAACTCAAAAAATAAGATATGCAGAGTATCAGTTCTTATGCACTGCACTTTTTCTTAATGAGATCTATCATCCTATGAAGTTTCAAGTCCATAACTTTTATACTTTCGGAGAAATGGCCTGGACAAAAATTAAGAATGAAAATTAACAAAGGGCCATAACTCAAAATTAAGAAATGCAGAGTACCGATTCTTGTGCACTGCACTTCTTCTTAATAAGATCTATCATCCTCTGAAGTTTCAAGTCCATAGCTTTTATACTTAAGGAGAAATGGCCCGGACAAAATTAAAGTATGAAAATGTACAAAGGGCAATAACTCAAAAAATAAGAAATGCAGAGTGTCTGTTCTTGTGCACTGCACTTCTTCTTGATGAGACCTATCATCTTATGAAGTTTCAAGTCCATGGCTTTTATACATAAGGAGAAATGGCCCGGACAAAAATAATGTATGAAAATTAACAAAGGGCAATAACTCAAAAATTAGGAAGTGCAGAGTACCGATCCTTGTGCACTGCACTTCTTCTTAATGAGATCTATCATCCTATGAAGTTTCCAGTGCATAGCTTTTTTAGTTGAAGAGAAATGGCCCGGACAAAATTAAAGTATGAAAATTAACAAAGGGCAATAACTCAAAAAATAAGAACTGCAGAGTACCGGTCCTTGTGCACTGCACTTCGGGTTATTGAAAGAAGCATGCATACCAAGTTTGAAGTCAATCAGACTTATAGTGACTGACTTATGCTCCGGACAAGCTTTAGGGGACGCCGACGACGACGCTGACAACGACGCCGACAACGACGCCGACACAGACGCCGCCGACAAAAGTAACCCCTATATGTCACCTTTTCAAGGCGACACAAAAAGTAACCACTTTTTCGGCGCCGTCCCCCATCCAAATATTATATCAGGGGGTTGCCAGAAGGGGGATGTGCCCCCTTCTGTTTGGGGGGTTTGAAGGGGGGGCGGAGTCCCCCTCGTTGCCAAGAAAATTTTGGACATGTGACAGGCTAAAAATGGCCTCAGATCGATCTTAGGATAGCTAGTAACCAACGCTGAAAAGCCTCTTACTCTATCTCAATTCATTGAGAAGTTGCAGCACTTTGAAATCAGTTTTTATGGAAACAACAATGCAAAATAGTGATTTTTGGCAATTTTGAGACGTCCCCCTGTTGCCATGGTAACAGGAAATTTACCATTGAGCATGCTGTTACAGAGGCTATGGTGTAGTCAACATTTGTGCCAAGTTTCATTAGTATTGACGCATTTTTCATACTTTCATTGCAGTTTGAACTTGTTACAGGAGGCTTTTCAGTGACAATGGTCATTTTTCGCAATATGCTAATGGGGTAAAAGGTTAAAGAACTGAAACCTCTCCTACTACCAATATATACTTGATTACGACCCTTACCAATCCGTCATTTGCCAGTATGTAAACAGCAGACTGACGGAGTGTAAACTTTGGGTATTTAACAGAAGTGCGCAAGCAGTAACCGCAATATAGTAGATGACGTCATCAACGTTGCCGCGATACAAAGGAACGTCAGTTTTTACTTGCATTATGTTACTTTGTCAATTGACATTAAATGATTGATTTATATTCAATATCTAATTTCCTCAAACTTTTTGGGCCAAAATCGACCCAAAACGTACCTAGCCCTTTCCAGAATATTTGGATCAAAACTGCAACCACTAGAGTGTCAACAAGATTTTTCTAATTTTTTTTAGCTCCTTTGACCTAGTTTTTGATCCCAGATGATCCATCTTCAAACTTGATCTAGAAATCATCAAAACAACCTTCCTGGCCCATCTTCAGACTTGACCTGTATTTCATTGAGACAAACAATCTAACAAAGTTTGATGATGATCCAATCAAAACTGTGACTGCTAGAGTGTTAACAACCCAATTGTTGATGACACACAACACACAACCACGGACCACGGACATAGCCCCATCACTATACCTCACATTGACCACTTCGTGGTCAGGTGAGCTAAAAAAAAGAAAGGACCATAATAAGGTAAAGAATTATCGATCAATATGGGCAAGGGCACTTGATGACAAAGCATCTGAAGAAGTTTTGTCATAATCCCTTGAGAAATGTAGGAGGTGCGCACAAAAGACATTGTTCACTATTCAATTTAAGGGGAAAAAACAAAGGCCCATAATTAGGTCAATCACTATCAAATCTGGAAACCCTGACAATATGCCCCAAGGCACTTTATGACAAAGCTTCTGTGAAAGTTTCGTCAAAATCCCTAGAGAAATGTAGGAGAATTTGTGCACAGAAGAAATTTGTTCACTATATATTCTATATAAGAAAAAAAAATAATTAGGTCAAACATTATTGAATCTATATACATGTATTAACAATTTCACTAATAAAACTACTTTAAGGCAGCTCCATATCACTACTCACCATCTTTGCCATCTTTAGTTAAAACAACATAGGATTTGCTCAAGTTGTCCCCTTTCACAGACTGATCACCACCAGATGCAGATGTAGTTAAACCTTCTACATCTTTGTTGCCATGTATCTTTAAGTTTTCCTTTGACCCTTTCTCTTCTAAATTAGGCAGACATACTTTGGGTTCATTTTTACCTTGTTCAGATAATTCCTTTTTCTTTTCACCCTTTTTACACAAATGTGTTTTTGGTTTAAGTTGATGTTGTGTTTCAGTTGTTTGCTCTGATGAAAATATTTTTACCTTATCTGATATAAATTCCCCCTTCTTATTCTTTCCCTACAAAAAAATTCCATATATAAATATAAGAATATATCAACAAGTACTTAGAATCACAAAGTTCTGATAAAACTGATAAGTTCTTAAGGACAGGGTTATTATTTAGTATTTACATGAAGACCATGATTCTTATAAGGACTGATGTAATATAACTTTTGTCACATGTGTTACTTTACCCTTTCACTGCCATAAAGACGGCATATGCGGTCCCTATTATTTTCGGCGCATTTGCCATATGGACGGCTTTTGCCATTTCTATAATAATAAAAATAATTATAATAATAATAATTATAGTAATAATAGTTATAATAATAATAATAAATATATAGATAATTATAGTCCATACATGCCATATCCCCCGCCGGGGGACAAAAACCCCCGATTTTCGACCATGTCTCCCGATCTCCCGCCGTGGGATCGAAATCCCCCGATTTTCAAAAATTCAACCAACAAAAAAATTAAAGCATCATTTTTACCAATAAACATTATTAAACAATAGACTTAAACAACTTTTACAACTATATATGCCTGAAGTAATATTTCCCCATTAAACAGCACGTGTCTAACAGATAATTGTATTGTTAGTTACTCCGACACACTTCAGCAAATCTATGTATGACAATTCTCCTTTGATAAACCTGTCAATCAGTGTTAGTATTGCAGTTGCTTACCCAATGACAGCGTCCGATACTGAATGTGTGACGTATCAATTTTTGTTGGGATATGTAACCCCGCCTTGAGTTTGTTGTCGGCATTGGGTCTTTGAATTGAAGTTGATAAGTGCAGATAAAAAAATTATGATCAGGCAATAGAAACTCAAAGAATCACAGGTTAGCAATGTTTGAAACTATTATATTCTATATTATGCATTTCTTATTATGTGAATGTGATCTATGTTGTTACAAAAATAATATAAACTACATGCAGTAGCTTTGTCTCACGGTAACCAACAAACACTGATGAGTATAATATACCATCTACAATAATTATTATATACTAGCAGATTTGGAAACATATATAATAATTATAATACTAATAACAAATAATAGTAATTATAATAATTAATAATATAGTAATTTCTTAAAAAACCTTCTGGCAAATAGGTGATCAATAAATAAATAACCCTCTGGCAGCCAAAGGGTTAAACCTAAGGAAAATGTCATATTGTTTCAGAAAAAGATAAACATTGGAAGCTCTTTTATCCTGTTGCGTAATCAATGTAAATCCCTTGTTTTATTGGTCATAATATTTATAGTCAAAGACCTACCCAGTTAACTTTTGCAAAAGCATAAATACTTAAGCGGGTATTTACTTAACACTTTCAAGTCTGCAGATATTTAAAGTTGATCATTCTTTTATTATAATTTGTAAATATGTTTACATATTTACATAACTACAATTCACAAACCTTTAAATTCGAGTCTGTATTATCAGCACGGCTTGATGCTGTTTGATGATCATCTGAACATGCAGCCTCATCAAATTTCTTGTCTGTTTCTTCTACATCAGAGCTCCTTCCATCACTTGGCAACACTCCTTCTCTGGAAGATGTTGCAACAACACTGGGCAACATCTTTCTACTGGAAGATGTTGCCCCTTTAGTACTGTTCTCTAACTGTGATCTTCCACCTGTATCAGGTGGTGACCTCTTGTCTTTACCAGACATCTTTAAAAAGTATCAAAACTGAAAATAGATCATTAAAGATCAACTAAAATAATAATAGGGCCATGAAGAAAACGTTTTAGTATTTTCCTACGGAAGTATAACATAACCAACAAGCAGGATCAATTTACCCAACAGGGGTATGATTTATACAATACTTTAAGAGGTCTACTAGGCAATCCTACATGCACATTATCTTAGCTCTTAGCATTGCATTTCCAGATTTTTTTTTTATTATACATTTTTTCTATTATACATATACAGTATTTTTTATTATAATAAATTAGGCAAAAAAACATTTAAATTTAAGTCCAAACTCACTTAAATCTGCATTAGGTGAAAAGTGATTAAACTGATATTATATAAAGTAGCATAACAGTTTGGCTAGTTTCCAAAATTAAAAGTCTTTGTAAATGTTCCAATAGATAAAATAAGCACCCCTGTAACAAATTACATCAAATAAAACAAGAGCCACCGCTGGGCGGGGGCAACGCTCGACTTTTTACTTTTTCTTAACGCAAACATAGAAAGGTTTGAACATATATTAACGTTTCCTTTTTATAAATTTAGTTGGTCTGTCTTGTCACATTAGTTTTGTTTATATATTTTGTATATATATATGAATAGAAACATTAAGCATATTTGAATAATTTCTAAAAATTGCAACAGTACGCAATTTCTTAAAATAGCAACATGACGCAATTGCTTAAAATAGAAAAAATGATGCAATTTCTAAAAATAAAAAAATGACGCAATGTCTAAAAATAGCAACAATGATGCAATTTTTAAAAATAGAAAAATTGAGGCAATTTCTAAAAATAGAAAAAATGACGCAATTTCTAAAAATAGAAAAAATTAAGCAATTTCTAAAAATAGAAAAAATTACGCAATTTCTAAAAATAGCAACAATGACACAATTTCTAAAAATAGTAAAAATGACGCAATTTCTAAAAATAGAAAAATTACGCAATTTCTAAAAATAGCAACAATCACGCAATTTCTAAAAATAAAAAAAATGATGCAATTTCTAAAAATAGCAACAATGACGCAATTTCTAAAAACAGAAAAAAATGATGCAATTTCTAAAAATAGAAAAAAAAATGACGCAATTCATAAAAATAGAAAAAAAATGACGCAATTTCTAAAAATAGAAAAAAATGACGCAATTCATAAAAATATAAAAAAAAAGTGACGCAATTTCTAAAAACAGAAAAAAAATGATGCAATTTCTAAAAATAGAAAAAAAATGACGCAATTCATAAAAATAGAAAAAAAATGACGCAATTTCTACAAATAGAAAAAAATGTCGCAATTTCTAAAAATAGGAAAAATGACACAATTTCTAAAAATAGAAAAATTACGCAATTTATAAAAATAGCAACAATGACGCAATTTCTGAAAACAGAAAAAAATTGGGCAATTTAAAAATAGAAAAAAAAACGCAATTTCTAAAAATAGAAAAAAATGACGCAATTTCTAAAAATAGAAAAAATGTCGCAATTTCTAAAAAATAGAAAAAAATGACGCAATTTATAAAAATAGAAAAAATGATGCAATTTCTAAAAATAGAAAAAATGACGCAATTTGTATATATATATACACACACACACATTTATATATATATATATATATATATATATATATATATATATATATATATATATATATATATATATATATATATATATATATATATATATATATATATATATAAATACATATCCTATACATACACACACACACCAATAAATGCACAAATCTGAGAAAATTCAGTAATATAACCTTCAATGTCAAGGTCATTAAAGAGCCCAAGCAAATTTGGGTTTGATAAACAACAAGGTCTTGTCCTTAAGAATGTTTTGTTATAATATGAAGTTTATCCCTTCAAAAATAGCAAAGTTACAGTCAGTTACCGCCAAAACAATGAAAATTTCAATAATTTGACCTTCAAAGACAATGTCATTAATGAGTGAAGGTCAAGGTCTTTCGGTATATTTTTAACAGTTATCTTTGAAGATTATTATGTTCAAGTTTGAAGACAATCCATTCATAAATAACAAAGGTACAGCCAATAATAGCCAAAAAATGAAAATTTCAATAATTTGACCTTCAAAGTCAAGGTCATTGATGAGTGAAGGTCAAGGTCTGACTGGTTATTTTTAAGGGATATCCTTGAAGATTATTATGTTCAAGTTTGAAGACAATCCATTCAAAAATAACAAAGTTACAGCCAATAACAGCATGAACAAGCAAAAATTGGACTTTTAACCTTGAAGGTCAAGGTCATTTATGGATGAAGGTCAAATATCCTTGAAGATTATTATGTTCAAGTTTGAAGACAATCCATTCAAAAATAACAAAGTTACAGCCAATAACAGCATGAACAAGCAAAAATTGGACTTTTAACCTTGAAGGTCAAGGTCATTTATGGATGAAGGTCAAGGTAAGTGTGGTCTACTGAAAGGTCTTGTCCCAAGGGTTGTTGTGGCCAAGTATGAAGACAATACACCAAGAAATAAAAAAGTTATGATCCAGGTACAAGTTTTCGGACGGCAACGGCAACGCCAACCTGACTATAACAATACCTCTACTTTTTTTTCAAAAAAAAAAGTCGAGCTAACAAGTATAAACATACATTATCATATTTTAGGCAACAAATGACATAGAAAAATACTACTGTATACATGTATTTATCTGTGTCTACCAGACATGGGGTAATCGTAATCATAATCGTAATCGGTAATTTAATTTAAAAAATAATTTAATTTAATAGTATTACTATTTTTTGAGTAATCAAAGTAATCAGTAATCATAATTTTGTTCCTGTAATTTAATCATAATTTAATCAATTACATGACCAATTAATCAGTAATCACAATGATTACATGTATGATTACAATACATGTTAAGCTAAAAAAATTGCTGAACAAACATACATATAAAGGTTAAAAAAGTAACAGTGTTAATGCCTATTAATTGTCTTAGGTAGTGTAGGTGAATTAAATGCAGTCACCCAGGTCAGATTTGATGACACGTGTGTTTTAATCTTTAAAGTCAGTAATGAATTTAGTATAATAGACATATATGTGTATTTAGCAAATATTCAAAGTTTTTATACATAAGTAACCTTGACCAGTGGACCATCCAAGGTATGTTCCTTCCACATTGTATAAAACATTAGTCAATGAATAAAGACTGTATAAGCAAAATAATGTGTAGAATTTATTTTTGGCACCCTTGACCTGACCTGTCCCCTAAATCAATCTTAAGAAAGAAGACCATGCAAGTTATCTTCCTACCAAATAAGAACAAGAGGGCCATGATGGCCCTGAGGTCGCTCACCTGTATATAGCCCCCCCCCCGGCCAATTTTTACCCAAGGGCTTTTATTTGTTTATTTGAACAGACATGGTAGACACCCATAAGAAGATGTTTCATGTTAAACATGTAAGTTCTAGCTCATTGGGTTTTTTAAAAGAAGATTTTTTAAGGTCTTTACTATACACATATAGTTAAAAACAATGACACCCCTGGGGCAGGGCCAGTTTTGACCCCCGGGCTTTTATTTGAACAAACTTTGTAGATATTTACTTAAAGATGTTTCATGCTTAATATATAAACTCTAGCTATTTGGTTTTTTTCAAAGAAGTTTTTTAAGTTTTTGCTAAACACATAAAAGGAAAATCAATGACACCTGGGGCGGGGCCAGTTTTGACCCCAGGGCTTTAATTTAAACATACTTGGTAGACACCCATTAGAACATGTTTCATGCTAAATATCTTAGCTCTAGCTCTTTGGGTTCTTTAAAAGAAGATGTTTTAAGTTTTTACTATATGCATATAGGGAAAATCAATGACCCCCTGGGGCGGGGCCAATTTTGACCCCAGGGCTTTAATTTGAACAAACTTGGTAGACATTCACTAGAAGATGTTTCATGCCAAATATCTTACCTCTAGCTCTTACAGTTCTTTAAAAGAAGATTTTTTTAAATTTTTACAATATGCATATAGGGAAAATCAATGACCCCCCAGGGCGGGGCCAATTTTGACCCCAGGGCTTTTATTTGAACAACTTTGGTAGACACTCACTAGAACATGTTTCATGCCAACTATCTTAGCTCTAGCTCTTTGGGTTCTTTAAAAGAAGATTTTTTAAGTTTTTACCATATGCATATAGGGAAAATCAATGACCCCCTTGCGCGGGGCCAATTTTGACCCCAGGGCTTTTATTTGAACAAACTTGGTAGACATTCACTAGAAGATGTTTCATGCCAAATATCTAAGCTCTAGCTCTTACAGTTCTTTAAAAGAAGATTTTTTAAAGTTTTTACTATATGCATATAGGGAAAATCAATGACCCCCCGGGGCGGGGCCAATTTTGACCCCAGGGCTTTTATTTGAACAAACTTGGTAGACACTCATTAGAAGATGTTTCATGCTAAATATCTTAGCTCTAGCTCTTTGGGTTCTTTAAAAAAAGATTTTTTAAGTTTTTACTATATGCATATAGGGAAAATCAATGACCCCCTGGGGCGGGGCCAATTTTGACCCCAGGGCTTTTATTTGAACAAACTTGGTAGACATTCACTAGAAGATGTTTCATGCCCAATATCTAAGCTTTAGCTCTTACAGTTCTTTAAAAGAAGATTTTTTAAGATTTTACTATATGCATATAGGGAAAATCAATGACCCCCTGGGGCGGGGCCAATTTTGACCCCAGGGCTTTAATTTGAACAAACTTGGTACACACTCGTTAGAAGATGTTTCATGCCAAATATCTAAGCTCTAGCTCTTAGGGTTGTTTAAAAGAAGATATTTAAAGATTTTTCTTTCGGTTGCCATGGCAACCAGAGTTCTGCATGGAATTAAATTCTTTGAACAATTTTTAAAGGTGACCACCAAAGGAACATTCCTGTGAAGTTTGGATGAAATTGGCTCAGTGGTTTATGAGGAGATGTCATTTAAAGCAAAAGTTTACGGACGGACGACGGACGGACGGACGACGGACGGACCTCGGACGAAAAGCGATCACAAAAGCTCACCCTGTCACTTTGTGACAGGTGAGCTAAAAACAGTTATATGCGCAATTACTTAAGGTACCAATCAATCAATCAATCCCATAAAATTTCATTAACCCTTTAGGCCTTTACTGCATGACCATATTGTGAAAAATTGCTGTTTTCATCGAGAGTCTCCTATTACAAGTTCAAACTGCTATGAAATTATGAAAAATGCTTCAATACTGATGAAATTTGGCCCAAATGTTGACTGGACCATAGCCTCTGAAACAGTATGCTCAATCTTCAATTTCCTATCACCATGGCAACATGGGGACATCTCAAAAAATTGCCAATTTTACTAAGTCAAGGGCAATAACTCTGAAAATACTAAAAATATCTAAACGAAAATACCCAGGTGCACAACTGATCAACATTCCTGTAAAGTTTCATGACTCTAGGTCAAATACTTTTTGAGTTACGTGCGACACAAAAGTGAACGCATACATGTGAACTCTCCCACTTAAAGCGGGAGACTACCTCTTTCTGCAGCCATATTTTTAAAGATTTTTCTTAAAATAAGGGGTATTTTTTACAAATTCAAGAAATCTCCCTATTTTTGATGTCAGAACTTCCTTCTTTGTTTATTGTAAATTCTAAAATCTCCCTCTTTTTGAAGGAAAATCTCCCACTTGATCACATGTATGTCAGAACGGACGGTTTTTTTAATAAAATAGTAAATACAAGTTCTTTTTATTTGTATCAATTTGCTGGAAAATAATAAGAACAATGGTACCATAGGGCACAGGAGATTGACATTCTATCAATAATTAATATATTAAGCAAATAATTAAAAATTAACGGCAAAATTTTGCGCATACATTGGTAAAAATTATGGACATTTCAGACCACGGACGTCTCAGACCGGACACTTCGAACCAGATTTTTTGGTCATTTTGGACCATGCGATGGTCATTTCTGACCATGATGGAGACACTTCGGACATGAAATTTTTATAAGTGCAACAATATTTGACATTTCTATATTTTATGATATTCAAAAGGCATGCAGAAAAGACCAGTCCGACGAGATTTTCACATATCCCAAGAAGCTTATATATATTATTGTTTTGATTGTCCATGTAAACTATTTTTATCATAATTCATTTATGAATTTCTATATGCCGACAATTTTTTAATATTGAAAAAATGTTAAAACGATAATAGAATACCATTAGATCTATTTTGGTAAGCTTTGGATTAATTTATGCGAATGCCCTTTATACAAAATATAGATAAAGATGCTATGTTTAACTTATCTAAAAGAATTGAAATTGATTTACGTAGCCTACCTGTTTAATCAACTGTTTGATAATATGTACAATAAGTACCCACACACGCTGATTATACCTATTTAAAGCTAATGATATATAGTGTTCTGGCAGGTATTAAAGAACAACGACATCATTGTCAATGCAATTTTTCACACGTTTTAATTGCTGAATAGAACTCGTTTGAGTCACCTTTCGTCTATTTAGTCATGTACTTTTGTATATACTTTATAAATTGTTTGAAAACATGTGTCACCAACATTTTTTTTTAAAAAATTTTCATTCTTAGTGCAAAATATATAAAATCTAAGTCAGGATAGGTGTAAAATCGTTCCATGGTGTCTCATATATTCTAAAGTTACTCTTTAGTTTATACGAGGGGTGATCCAGAAATAACCGGCCTTACTCTCTAAAATATCTATTCTTTATGATTTTTACATGAAGTCTGTACCAAACGTAATTCAGATCAAACTGATTCTGTTGGATATTAAAATATTATTCTTCAGATTTATTCCGTTGTTTTATGCGTAGTCATGGAAACACACTAGCGCAAGAGTGGGGGAAGTCATTTTTCATTCATAACTTGCTATTTTATAGCTTATTTTGAACATATTTCGGACTTCGCATTTTGGAGCCAATTATCATCAATTTGACTTAACGTCAGTTTGACATAACGTCATTGACGTCTTTTTATCAAAGTTTCAATGTCATAACGTTTTCCATTATCAAACAACAAACCGGACATCATCCCCGCTAGTGTCTTGACAATGGCGTCACATCAGTGTCCAGAAAAGCACAAAATTATTAAATTTTGATGCGAACTTGGTTATTCACCTACAAAAACTTATGAAAGGAAATAAAAAGTCATCGGCAGGAAAGATAGTATCAAAACCACAAGTTTTTTTAATGGCATCGGCGATTCCGTGAAGACAGGCAATCAAGAGAAAGTTTTAGACGTTTGTTGAAACCATCAAAGACGTTATTCTCAGCGACAGGAGATGATTGCAATGTTACTGGATATAGTAGTCCAACTAATTAAACTTGTCAAAGAGACACCGAGATAATTGTGGACGGGCGCTGTCTTTTTCCAACTAATTAAACTTGTCAAAGAGACACCGAGATAATTTTGGACGGGCGCTGTTTTTTTCCAAGTCCAGCCACGAACTGCATTTTTATGCACGGACGCTTCCCAATTAGAAGTTGTTGGGAGCGAAAACTAGAAAAGTTTCAAAGAAACGGTCTACATTACCTGAAAGAGAATCGTTTTTTATGCAAGGTTCCAAATTATCATACTTCAAAGTCGAACAGAAGTCTAAATATTCCACTTTAATTTTTTAATCGTTGAAAATTAATTGAAAGAGGCCATATTGGAAAGCGGTGTCATGGTAAAATTGTAAATTCCATGGTGTAACACAGGTATCGGCGGCAATCGATTGTATTTGCCAAGCTTTATTATACAATTTGTTTATGGTATTTATATGACTTATTGCAGGAATAACTCTTTTATTCACACACAAATATTTCAGCATTAAAAAGAGAATGTGAAAAGGAAATTCTGATAACCTTACTAAGAAATTAAATAGTTTATGATGTCCGATGTCAGGCCATGCTGCATTTAAGTCCGTTTAAATTGTCAAATTAGATATTATTAAGTTGGATTTTTTAACATCTGTGATCATTAGGTGAAATTTCTGAACTACCTTTTTATTTTATAGCCCTGCCATGATTTCCCACATACGAAAATACAATGTAATTGTAGGTACATCTTAATCAATTATAATTATACTATACATGATGAAGCAAAGAAGAATTTCAATTTATATTACACTCCATATCAATTTCTACTTGTTTTATCTTTAAAAGAAATTGAGAACGGTTGTGTAGGGGAAGAAGTTCAAAACAACCAAAAATAACCTTAAAATTCTGAAGAAAAAAATCTTAAAATTTCAAACTATAAAATGGAATTTCAGACAGTCCTCAGTAAAATACAATTGTCGCACAGATATGACGGGGTTTATAATAAAAACGCAGCAAGCGGAAAATTAGTGACCGTTATTTAGACGTTGAATAGCATAACAATGTAAGACAGATGGGAGAAATGTTAGAACGACTGTCGCAAAAGGACACCAAAACCTCTGATAAATTTAAAATTCCATGTTATCCACGCTTTTCAGTGAACGGCACCTCGAATGTGTCACATTGAAAGTTCCATGATTACCGCCGTATTATGTACACATCTGTGGATGTTGATTAAAAATTTCAACATAATTATGTTTAAGTGATCAATTCTGTTTAAACCGGCGAAAGGGAGCACTAGCACCTACCAGAGCCGTTTTTGGCACTCATGTGTATTTATGTTTCGATTTTGCAGTTTCAGGCGTTTTTGGTGGGTTTTTTTGGAGGGTGGATACATGCATGTGGATAATTTTTTTCTGTTTAATTTACATTTCTTTGCTTGCTTGCCGAACCTTGTATTGATAATCATTATCTGTTTGTTACGGTTCGGTATACATGTATACAATATGATAAACAAGATGAACAAGGAAAGGCGACGTTCAATGAACGCAACCCCCACACGACCCAGGAACAAGAACCATTGGCAAGGAACCCAGGAGGATCCTACATTAAAACGGGACAGGGCGCAAGGGAGAGCACGGTCAGGCTTATCACTAAAATGTAACTGAGAAGGAAATCAAAGAAAATAAATAAATGAATGATTAATAGGACCACTAAGTTAACGGGCACAGGGGAAGGGGATAGGAAATTCGGGAAGGTGGAGGGGGCGAAATAAAGAAATAAAACTAGGGGCAAAGGGAAGATACTTACCAAAGACGAGAAAACAACAAGGGACACAAACAAAAGTGTCACCAAAACAGTATGAAACAGGACCACTAAGTTAACGGGCACAGGGGAAGGCGATAGGAAATTCGGGGGAAGGGGCGAAATAAAGAAATTAAACTAGGGGCAAAGGGAAGATACTTACCATAGACGAGAAAACAACAAGGGACACAAACAAAAGTGTCACCAAAACAGTATGAAACAACAAGACATACACCTTATACATTTATAAGTCTCTTAATATGTTCATTTGAAAATTCTGATCTTCTCAATGACTTTTTTTTAATATCCTCTACTTAAAATTTATTTCAATTAAAACATGTGACCCTTCCTTTATAGTTACACAGCATATGGCTGGATCACAATAAAGTTCCTTTTTAGTAAATTAATAAAGTATGTCAAAAAGACATTTAACTTTATCAATAGGTTTAATATGGTATTAAATATCGGCAATCAGTGAAAAAGAGCTCTTGAAATATTATTTGTACAAATACTGAATAATTTGAAGTGTATTTCAAATACTTTCCTTCAATATTTTTTTTACGTTCTTAATTGTCATATAAATATGCATGTATAAATGAAGTCAGTATTTTATCCGAGAGTGACATTTGGCAGTCATTAGCAGTAAACAAGAAGGCAAACCACCAATTGATAAATGTTGAGTACATGTATTAAAATATTTAAAAAATATTAAACAACAGTACTTGTACGGAGCCTATTTGCGACCATTGCATTTTAGGTTAAATACAATGATACTTTTCAATAGTATTTAATAATGCACACATTTATTAAAAAATTATAAAATAGATTTATTTCCCCCGATAATTTTTTTTAATTTAATCTTCATGCGTAACCCACACTTACCTGCTAGACACACTGGTAGCTACTGCCAGCTTTCACGGAATCGATTTTTTACGATGACGTCATAACATGTCCGCCAAAGATAGAGTAAACAGTACAAATTTGAAATAAATCGCATGTATGCGTTAAGACAGGTACAATCTTATATTTTTTCTAGGAGAAGTTAGTACTAGAATTTATATTCTATTGATCTGTAGAGGACATTGAAGTTACTTTTAGGTTAAAGCAGTAAAAATCAGTCCAAACTATCGATAGTGTTGCCGGTAGATTTTCCGTGCGTAAAAATGACAGTTAAAATTAGGCGTAACGGTTTGACAGTAATAAAAAAAAGTCTGTAAAATGGGTCAAACCGTTCACGCCAAATTAATTAGGCTACTGGATATAGTTACGGGACTGTACAGCGAGTGATCACTGAACAATTAAATATGTCTAAAGTCAGCGCCAGATCAGAAGTATGTGGATGTAAACGGTGATTACATAGAAAAGTGACTGTCAGAATAAATTTGGGTAACGTCAACTTCGCCAATGTTTGTTGCATGACTGCCCCCGCACACGCACAGCACATAGTGTGTTTGTATGTATATAAGTGTTGTTTATTGCCATAATGCATTGAAATTTTCAGGAGTTAAGCATTTAACATTGAAATTAATTCAGGGCTTGAGCTTGTGGGCGATTTGGGCGAAATAGTCACCGAATTCCGTCTGACTTCGCCGACATCCTACATGAAAGCGAAGATCAAGCCGCCCGATTTTATTGATCCATTATTGAAAATTACCAACAATAACAATAACTGTGAATAACATGTTGTGTGTGTTTGCTTAGTTTACCCTCGCCGCCGGAAAAAGGGACTGTCATGTATCTCAATCAACGCGAAATGTCCTTAATCCGTTTGTTTACCAACATGTCATAAAAGTCTAATTAACAGACACGAGTAGTTCAAGGAACAATTAGACTCCGCCCACGGCGAGATTACCGATTTGGCGAGAAACCAATCGTAATTCACGTTTTAATCGAGGGGACATTATTAAACCAATCATTAAATCGCTAACATACAACTACCCGTAACAATTATTCATGATGGACGGCGTTAGACAAGGGGAAAATTTATCTCCCTTGCTGTTCTCATTCTATTTAAATGACCTACATGATTTTTTTCAACTCGAGCAACTTTGTTAATGGTGTAACCTGCAATAAACATGGTCAGGATGATTCATTTCTTAACTATTTAAAACTGTTTGTAATTTTATACGCTGATGATACTGTTATACTTGCAGAATCAGCACTGGATTTACAAAATTCTTTGCACTTATATGAGCAATATTGTGATATTTGGAAATTGCAAGTTAATATTTCAAAAACAAATATTGTTATTTTTTCTAAAGGAATACCAAGACAATTTACATTTACTTTTAAAGGAGAAAACATTGAAGTTACAAACGATTACAAATATTTGGGTATTTTATTTAGTAGAAGTGGTTCTTTTTTAAATGCAAAGCGTGCTATAGCACAACAAGCTACACGAGCAATGTATTCCCTCATAAAGAAAGCAAGAGATTTGTTAATGCCAATAGATTTGCAAATAGAACTTTTCATGAAAACTGTTAAGCCAATTTTGTTATATGGATGCGAAATATGGGGATATGGAAATTTGGACATAATCGAAAAAGTACAATTAAAATTTTTGAAATTTGTTTTAAATGTTAAAGCAAGTACACCTAATAGTATTATATATGGTGAAACTGGAGTTCAACCATTGATTATTGATATTAAAACAAGAATGATTTCTTTTTGGTCAAATTTGATTTACCCCAAATCTAACAAATTGTCAACTACATTGTATTGTTTATTACTTAGTCAATTTAACAATTCAAATACTGTACAAAAGAATAAATTTTTATGGTTAACTAATATCAAAAACATTTTAATTACATGCGGCTTAAGTGGTATTTGGACGCACCATGAGTTTCCAAACACCAAATGGTTAACAACTACTGTAAAACAGAAACTTTCTGATCTTTTCTTGAATGATTGGTACTCAAATATTGAAAATTCGAGCAAATGTGCAAATTATAAACTTTTTAAAACAAAATTTGAATTTGAGAAATACTTAATAAATACACCACCTAAATACTTAAGATATATGATTAACTTCCGAACAAGAAGCCATAGACTCCCTGTAGAAACTGGATCTTGGCATAGAATCCCATTAAATCTTAGAATTTGTACGAAATGCAACAATGGTATTGACGATGAATTCCACTATCTTTTCGAATGTTCTTTTTTGTTAGGCACTCGTAAGCGCTTGTTAAAAGCAAAATATTACAACAGACCGAATATCATTATTTATAAAGAATTAATGGAAAACAAGTGTTTTAAAAAAGTGGAATATAGAAAATTTTGTGAATTGGTCAAAGAAATAATTTGTTTATATAGTAACTGAAAAAAAAAATATTGGGTTAAACAATTTTGGTTATTCTCCCGTTGTTACTATTGGTGAGAAATATCCTGAGAAATATCATGTATTTTTTTCTCTCTCTCTTCTTCTTTTTTTTTATTTTCCTTATTTATATTGAAATTACACACAGATTTAGCAGGTTTAAAATATATCATGCTATATGTACAATTATGTATGATTGTACTTGTTTTGTTTTTGTTTTTGTATGTTTTCTTTTTCATTCACTGTTTTCGAGAATGACGCTATCAATTAGTATAGACACAATTATTTATTTAATAGAATTTCGATCTTTCCAAGTGGATTTATGATTGATCGGTGCCTCGATTTATATCTATTGTATTATTTACCTCATGTTGTCATGTATATATTGTGCATATCTTGAGTGAAATAAAGATATTGTATTGTATTGTATTGACGGATCAAACGTATTAAATTTTCACTATCGAATCACTTACGAACTTTCGCTATACGTCTATGCAATATTTCGATAGAGCGGAAGTCAGTGCGCGAGCATGCGCTTTGCCATATCTCGTTCAGTTACCGCTCACGTTTTAAATCAGTTGCTATGAAGCGACACTAAGTGAACATGGCTTTTACAACTAAAATATCAGACAAACACATTAAAACAATACACATAAACTACACATAGTTGTTTTCCATATTTATATTTTGCATTTGAAACTGATAGTCAAACAAATATCTCAATATTCTTACCGATTTAATGTATTGTTTACATGTGATGACAGCAACGCTGTGTGTTAGATTACTTTCGGTTCAGAAAATTCATTTGTTTACCATCAAAACTCATATGTTTACCATAGGAACCATATATTGATAGAAAGCAAATTAAACAAAGGTAAAGAAAAAATTGTCTGTTTCTGAACAAAAAATCGAATAAATAAATACCAAGTCTTTTTAAAAGGTCCCTTCTTTGAGTTCATTTGAAAGGGGAATAATTTGGTGGAATTTTAGGGAGTTATCTTTCATGGCTAGGGAATATGGCCGACTGAAATTATGCAAGCAAGTTTGTAAGTGCGAATGACTGTCAGAATTAAGAAGACCACTCGACATATAAATGTAACGGTAATTTTAAATGAAAGTTATGATAACCTTTTTTGTCGACGAGTTCAATTTGATAAAATTGACGGCGTATTACACTGTATTTATAGATAGATAGATTTATTTCGGCAAAGGAAGCATATACATAGTTGACAATATAACATAGGATAAAATAATGAGCATTATTAAATACTATATCACATACGAGTAAAACTATGACATGCTCACCAAAACCAAGGATAACACAAAAAAGGGCAAAAAAGCTCTTATTTCCATTGTGGTCCTTTGTATTGGCGGCATGACATAGAGAGGCAAACCTTAAAATAATCATGTTTAAGAATACTAATAAATCATAAAAATGTATATCACAGTCAAATCTTGAGTTAATGATACTCCTGTTTACAGCTAGGATTTAAAACACATTACTAAAATTGTAATAAGATAAATGGCAGACAATTTAAAATCCTGAGCCGAAATATGTAAAAACATGTTTAAAATTTTTTTTTAAATACTGTTCATAAGATGACTTTTGATGGCAACCTTAAAACTTTGTAACCTGTTGATCTCCGTTAACTTTACAGGTAAATCATTCCATAATTTAATACCAGAGAAAGCAAATGATTTAGAACCCTGGCCTTTGACCTTAGGTAGACAATATCCACCCTTTTGACTAAGTCTTGTACTATAATTATGAATGGAATCTTGTGAAATAAAGTGTTCAGACATGTAATCCGGAGATAGGCCATTTTTTATCTTAAAAACATGACACAACATTATCTGTTCAACTCTTTTGTGGACCGGTAACCAGTTAAGGGACTTAAAGTGGGATGGGTCAATGTGGGCTCTAGAGTCCAAGTCAAGTACAAATCTCATTATTTTGTTTGACCAAGTTTGTAACTTATTTCTTAAAGACTGTGTCAAGCTATTATACCAAACAGAGCATGCGTAATCATAGTGACACTGAATAAGAGACATAACCAGAAGTTTCTTGGTATGCTGAGTAAGAAACTCTTTCTTGCGGTAAAGAAATTTTAACGAGAGTTGGCCTTCTTAAGAAAAGACTCGGCCCCATGGCGCAAAATGACAGATTTTGGTCTATAGTAATCCCAAGATACTTGATAGATGAAGTTGATTCAATGGATGTACCAGAACAGGTTATATGCTGGTTAGATTGTGACCTAAGTTTTTGCCTGGACCCAAATAAAATTGACTCGGTTTTACCCAAATGCAATGAAAATTATTGTCCACTTTTTTAACCATTGGCTGACCAATTCCATAATCATCTGACAATGCCTTTTCAACAACAGTTTAAAATTTTACCAGATAAAAAGGGTACCAAACCTTTTAGAATTTTCCCAAAAAAAATTTAATTTTGACACAGCGAAAAATTTTTCATTTTTTTAAAAGAAAAGGGGCCCAAATTTTTACCCTTTTTAAACAACCTTTTTATTTAAAAATTTTTTTAAAAATTAATTTCCAAACATCTACACTGTGCTTATCTGTTTTTTATATTTAACCAAATTTTTTAATTTTTTCTTAATCTGATTCTTCATTTCATTAAAAGAATTTAATTTTCGCTTTTCAAACCCTTTTTTCAAATCCTTTTCAGCACTTTATACCCCAAAAAAATTTTTTTTTTACAATTTTTTTTTTTTTCCCTATTTAAAAATTTTTTTTTAATTATTTAAAACAAAATAAACGTAGAAAACCACTCCTTTTTTTTCCCATATAAATTTTTTTTTCCCAATTTTTTTATTCCTTTAAAATAACTTTTTTAAACCTTTTTTCATTTTTAAAAAAACCCCTTTTTAAAGTTTTTTTTAAAAACATTTTTAAAATTTTTTTTACCCGGGTTTTTTTCCCAAAACAATTTTTCTTCTTTTTATAGGGGAACCATCTTTCAATTTAATTTTTTTTCAGGCTTTTTACCCTTTTTTAAAAAAAATAAGTTTTATTTTATTTTTACTAACTTATACTTTTCTATTTTCTTATAAATTTTTTTTTTTTTTTTTTTTCCTTAAGCCTTTTGTTTTTTTTTTAAAATTAGTTAAATTTTTTTAAGAACTTTACTTTTTTTAGAAAACAATGGAAAAAAAATTTTTTTTTCCCAAACCCCTTTTTTGCCCTTAAAAAATATTAACAAATTTATACCAATTTTTTTGCATACTTTTTTTCAAATTTTAATATTTAAATTCAACTTTGTTTTTTAAAAAAATTTTTTTTAAATTTATTTTTTTTCCAAAAACTTATTCTTTTTAAAACCCATTTTATTTTTTAAAAAATTTTTAAAACAAATTTTTTTAATTTGGTTTTAAATTAATTTTTTTAATTTTAAACCAGATTTTAACAAATTTTCCTTTTAAAAGGGTTGAAGTCATTTTTTCTTTTTTTTTTATATTTTAAAAATTTTTTTTTTTTTCCAAAAACTAATTTTGTTCTTTTCTTAAAAATATAAAAATTTTACTATTTTTATCACCCTTTTATTTTTTTAAAAACTTATTTCCCTTTTTAATTTTTTCACTTAAAAGTTTTATTTTTTTCCATTTTCTTTTTCTTTTAAATTTCTGGTTTTTTTAACCCGTGCTTTTTTTTTTCAAACCAATAAAATTTTAACTTTTTTATTCACTATTTTACATTTAACACTTACAAAAACAGGAAACCCTTAATTTTTTTTTACATTTAAAAATTTTTATTTTAAAAAAAATTTTTCAAATCTTTTTTTTATTTTTTAAAAAAATTTTAAATTTTCTTAATTTTTTTTATTTCAAATAATAAATTAAATTTTCTTTTAATTTCTTTTATTTTTTTACAACATAATTTTTTTTTTAAATTTTAAATTTCCGGGGAAACCTTTTTTAAGTTTAAATTTTTAAAATTTTTTTTTTTTATTATAATTTTTTTTTTCCCTTTTTTTTGGAAACAATATTTTTTTTAAACTTATTTTTTATTCATTTATATTTTTTTTTTTTTTTTTATTAAATTAAAAATTTAAAATTTTTTTTTTTTTTTAACCAAAATTTAATTATTTAAAAATATTACATAAATAAACATTTAATTTCCAATAACATCAAAAAAATCGATAAATTAATCTCCTCATTCTTTTATTTTTTTCCCATTCCCCCTCATTCTTATGAGAAGTGACTTTTTTAAATTTTTAATATTTCCCCCTTTATTTTTAAAATCTTTTTCTTTTTCTTTTTTATTTTTTCTACCCCCTCCGTATTTTTATCCCCCCTCGTTGAATTTTTTTTATATTTTTCAAAAAATTTTTTTTTTTTTTTCCTCCAAAATTTAAAAAAATTTTCTATTATCTATCACTTTTTTTTTTTTTTTTTTTTTTTTTTTTTGTCCATTAATGTCGTGCTTAGGAGAAATGCGTTTTCCAAATTTGTCCCTCTTTATTTTTATTGTCTCTCTATTTTTTCTCTATAATCTGGTGTTTCTTAAAATTTTTTTCTTTTCCTGATATTGCTTTCTTTTTTCTCTTTTTTATTTTTCCTTATTTTATCTCTTTTGGTTTAATGTTGTCTTATTTTATTTAAATTTTTCTACTATCTATTAATACCTTTTTATTTCTATATAATTCTTATCTATTTATTTTCTATTTATTCTATCCTATATAATCTATAATCATTGCTGATATGTGGTACGACTTTAATTATGATAATTACATGTATCTTTTATAGATTAATATTTTTAATAAAACTAAACAAATTAATTCTTAAAACAAGGAAATAGCTATTGCTATAGGATAAAAATTAATACTAATGTCTATATATTAACTATAGTTTAGCTTAGTTTTCTCACAATGTATAATACCGAATTATTTTACCTCCCTGTTGCTTATTGGTTGAATATTTAATTTTTAACATGAGTATTTTTTAATCTTTTAAAGTAATTTTAACTCTAGAGGAAATGGATCTCTATCGTTAAACAGTTAAAATAAAGCATAAGTAGCAAAAGAATTACTAGAATGTATTTTTCCAGTTCCCTTTTGTTTGCTGCCATTTTTTAAGTATATGAAATTTTAAGTTTATCTTATTTATCCCCATAGCAATATCATAAATTACCATCGTCGAATGCACACGGTTTAATTAACATTGTAATAAACATAAATGTTACTGGTTCCACGTAGGTATCCGACGATGCATAATTATTAGCAGCCATTTGAATGATTTTTTTGGTACCTTAATTGATATCACAAAGTCTAAAACTCTTTTGACTTGCGATAAACCAAATTTTAGACGACTTAAAATGAAAGTTATAGATGACTCAAGAACTTCTTTAACTAATCAGATAATTAATGAACCATATATGGCATATACATGTACATCGGACAAATGATTTTAAAGAAAATGTTTATAACATGTTTTTGACCAAATCACCAGTCTCCCAAATGAGTCTGCACCAAGTTAAGTGGTCCTTGCCAAAATCAGGTGGTCTCGGACCAACGGACCACCGCTAATGTCGAGGCCTGCATAAGCACTGTACATTGCCACTCATAAGATAAGCTATAAAACAATTTATTTACAATGTTTTGTCACATGAACAAGATGCTGGCCCAATCTTCAAACATGCACACTTTTCGCCTGTTGCGTTAATTTTTTTGATCAAAATCTTACACCCCATGTCAGCCCCCCAGGATACCATGTTCTGTATCCGTCCCTGACTATTACATGATATTTATTTCTAATGTATGATTACCAACCGTCACTATGTTAATTATGTTTTCATAAAATCCTTGTAAAGTTGTAAATGAATATAGAGTTACTGATTTGATGGAATTTTCAGAAAAATATTTTACTTTCTCTTTCAACTGTTCAAGTAATCATTTATTCGGAAAATATGCACAAGATAAAGAGTAATCAAGCTTGTTTAAAGACAAAACCCAAACAAATAAATAGGATGCTCTTACTGCCATTGTCAGTGAAACTTATACCAGCTTGCCGTTTGGGTTTATCTGCAAATAATTCTTCTTAAAACCGAAAGTAGATTGGCTGTCGGGTACGTTACGATACCGAAATCAACTTGATTTTGGTAAAGTTACCGAAATCAACTTTTCATTACCGAAATCAACTCGTAAAAACCAAACTAGTTAATATATTTCTATTATTTTTTTTATAATTTGATGAAAAATAATGAAATAGACTTTCATCTAAAAAATCTATTGAAAATATTGTATTTTAATGATGTTAAATATTAACAAAAATGTAATTATTGAGTTACTTCCCTTTGTTTTAAACAACCCGTTATGTGTTTAGCATTACCGAAATCAGCTGTGAAGTTTATATAATTAGTAGACAAGAAAAGCATTGATGCAAAGCATCAAAGGGCGTCCAAACAGCAGGTGCAGATGAACTAGTAGATATATGATGAACAAGATATTTCTTATAAACTTTTCAATGGTTCATTGGGTTTTACCAGAATTGTATATCACTTTTGAATGAACGGACGAAAGACATTGTTCATTATTTATAACTTTGATCGGCATGCTAGAAATTAGAATATTACTTGTTATTTCTTTATGATCGTGGTTATTAATATCAACGGATATACATGTATACAATCATTTATAATCCATATGTGTAACGCATGATCAACACCATACTTGTGTAATTGTCCCTTATTATGTTATCGCTATTAACGAGGACCCCCTCTTAAGGTATCTGTTCACACTAAGTAACAATATGACACTTGTTATATTACCATGTTGATCATGTTGAGCATAATTGTTTATTATACAATAAATGTAATTTCTATTTTAATAAAAAAAATACAGATTTTATGAATATTGTTTTCTTTTCTTTTTTTTTGTGTGTGTTTTATGCGCTATTTTAATACTGAGTTTTTACGTTTACTACTATTTTAAGAATTCAATTGTCATAATGATCGACGATTATAAGTCAAAACTTAACTGGAAAAAGTCAGAAAATCATGGTTAATCTTTCAATTTATAATATTGTTTATTCTTAAACCATATACATGTACATTTGTATTTTTCTTTATCATTTTTTAAATTATCAATCAATTGAATAATTCATAAAATCTGATTTGTAACTTTGAATAATTCCTCGGAATCTTTACTAAACACGAATAACAAATTATATAAAATGTTTTAAAGTTGATAGTGTCATATTAATGCCATAAAAATGTACATTTTTTCGCAATTATTGTACATATTTATTGTTTTTATCTCATATAGATAAAATATGACATGCGATTTGTGTTGTTGGTTTTTTTTTCGAATTGTATGTTTATGTATAATAATAATCAATCAATTCGAGAGTTGATCTGTGTTTATTAATTATTGTAACCAAACTAAGTGACAAACATTCATTTTGAAAAAAAAGCTTATTTATCTGTAAAATATTTGTTCTGTTCTGTAACGATATCTACTCCAAAACCGGGAGAGACCGGACAATAAACGTGTGGTACTATTCGCCGGTCATTAGTAAATCCTGGGAGAGACCGGGAATTACCGATAGGAGTACATCCCTCTATAAATAGATTTTCGGAATATTTAGGTCATCAACTCATCATTCTATTAACAGCTTTCGGAATAACATATACCATAATAACCCACTGTGTACTACAAAATGATAAGCAAAAATACCTCGAAGAGCGCGATTTATTGACGGAAAAGGTTATTTCATTTGAAAATGTTTGCATTGCGAAATTCTCCAGTTCGCCATTCATTGTACATATCGCGACTAATTAATAATCAAGCACCCTCATACCGATCGGAATGATCGGCTTTTATTATTGGCAACTATAAAAGGCTCGAGAAGTTGCTGTCGCCCTTTCACAAAATCTCATTTCATTCCAATAGGCGCCGCGCTTCGGCGCGGACGCCAATAATAGATAAGATTACTCTAGTAGAGCTCTTTTATATAGACATATTTCTGTTTTGAAGTTTCAACCATATCTTAACATTATCAATGTTGAACGGTTTTGTAAAGATCTCACTAGGTTATATAATTATATAATGTATATAATGATTTAAGAAAAAGTCTGATAACGCCATATTAGCATGTAATATCTGCATGTCGTGCATGACAATTTTCTAATCAAATCGTATTTTTAAAAAGCTATGATCGGACTATGATGGAAAAATAAAATATTCTGTAATATGAGTGAAAGATATTTATAAATTTTGTACATGTTTATTTTTTATGAAGAAAAAATATCCAACTTCAAGTTTATGATTTTCTATTATAAATTTGAATACAGATATAGAATTCGACTGCTCTAAAAATGTTCCATTAAACTTGTATAATGTATCAGGCAGTAAAATTGGAAATTGGAAAGTTTGTGTCTTTCTTTTATTAAACAGTTAAACTATATATTAACAAATTGCTAACATATGTTATGAGGACTCTTTAATATAATATTTTTAAATTTTAGTCATTTATTTAAATGTTTATTACGACATAATCAGATGGTTCATTATAATATTTTATCTTTAACATACATTGTATGCCAACTGTACCTCCTGTCTTAATTACTTCACACCTTATTTTATACAGTAATACACAACATGTCAAATCGTACAAGTTACAACATTTCATTATTGAAATTTGTCAGTATAAACAGGTACGTATATTAATATACCTGGTATAAAGTGTTCCATTTTTTCCATCATTTAAATATATACCAGTCATTCCATAAATTTATGCTGTTTACAGATATGAAATTTAAAATGATTTTAAATCGATCAACATAAAATCATGACTTAACACTTTTTTCAATAAGTAGAATATGTAGTTAAGTATCCGGGACATCAAAAATTGCATACAATTTTGGAACAACTGATATGTTTTCTACGGAAACGTATAACGATCACCCCTATATGTTAGTTAAAACAGATTTTGACAATTAATTTAATATAAAATTATATTTTTACCAGCTTACTAGATCTGAAATATTTATACCATAAAACTATATAAAAAAAAGTATTTTGATACATATCATATAGGGATGGTCGCTATACGTCATTTTATTTTAAACTGTAATGTACTTTTTGTCTTCATGGAGACAAGCAGCTTTAATTTCATGTAATATAATTATGTCTAATTATGTTGTTTGGAAACTTTAAAGTTCCCATGCGCCGATGTAAATTAAAGGATTGCGGTGAACGAGTATGTTATGTCAACTAACACCACCATTGTCCGAGCACGTGTATGCTTGCTCCTTATTTGTAAAGGTGTTATGATGAATGGCTACCGCTACATCTTTTTATTTTAATCAAATCATAATCATTGGATTCATATTAAATACTGTGATAATTTCCAATAAACTATTTCTGAAATTCATGCAAATTATTTAGGGGTTGTTCTCATCTTTGAAATGAAATCTGATTTGATTTCGGTAATGCAACACATTAATAACAAGGGAAGTAATCATGATATAATATACATATCCGTCTATAACATCATCATTTTTATAATTAAATATTATTTTCCTTTGTTTATGGTTCAGTTTGAATGACTTTATATCAATTAATTAAACAAGATTTATTAAAATGTTTATTTTAACTTTTACAAGCCGATTTCGGTATGGTAACATATATTTCGGTTCGTGACAAATCAGGGAAGTAATCTTGATATTTAGTTATTTGTTTCTAATTTCATTATAAATAATTATTTCGAACTGATTTTTTTGCATGAAAGTCAAACTAAACATATTGTAATAGATTATAATGGAAAAAATATAATAGAACGCTTAATTATGATTTTACAAGTCGATTTCGGTATTGTAACATATATTTCGGTTTGTGACAAATCAGGGAATAATCTTGATATTTAGTTACTTGTTTCTAATTTCATTATTAATAATTATTTCGAACTGATTTTTTGCATGAAAGTCAAACTTAACCTATTGTAATAGATTATTATGAAAAAATATAATAAAACGCTTAATTGTGATTTTATAAGTTGATTTCGGTAATGAAAAGTTGATTTCGGTACTGTAACTTTACCGAAATCAAGTTGATTTCGGTATCGTAACGTACCGTTGGCTGTCTCGTCTTTTTCACAAATGATACGCATGCGCATTCCTGATGAAAGACGCAATAAATCTGGTTCCCTGCTGTCCTATTATTGTATCCGAAATGCACAGGGGCCCAATCTATATAGGTGTATAGCTGCTAAATTTTTCTCACCTGCCTGACTCGGAACAGTCAACGTCAACAATATTGAAATTGCATAAAGTGCAAGTAAAACGGAGGGAATCCAACGCTTAAACAATAATGCGTCAAAAAAAGGGAACATCCTAAAGATTAACCCATACCCACCATTAACCAACATTGTATCTATAGATAGGTGTTTTCCTCGGACCGCAGCAAATTAAATCATCTGAAGTCATTCCTGTACTATCATATAGTATGACTGTTTATTGCAATCATTTGCCACCTAACGTGTCACACTGAAGATTCAATGATAATGTTCAGTCGTATGAATACATCTGCGGATGTTTCAAAATTCCAAATTTTACTTATATTAAACGTTGAATTCTGCTTAAGCCGGAGCTCTCGGGGCGTGGACGGTAACTACTGTTCATGAACAGGCTCTTAATTTAGTGGCCAATTAGATCCTTGTATTTATAAACCCGCCTCTGTGTACTGATAAGCCTGCCTCTGGCTAGCCTCTGCATGTATGTTTATATTTCATTTATTGTTGAGCCTGTACGTGATTGTGAGCTAGCGTATCTGTATAATTTTATGAAACTACTAACCGACGGTCTCACCCCATTGACGGTCTTCGACAGTCTTTAAGAATATATACAATTGGGCGTAAACTAACACATTTTTATAGATTTTTAAATTAAAAATATCGAGATTATACTACTACTTATAATATATAGAGGGAGTTCATGTAACATAAAATCTTAGACCTTAAACAAGAAAATAAAAAATAAAAAGGAAAAGAAAAAGGAAAAGAAAAAAGAGAGAAAAAACATGGTTTTGCTTATTGACCAGCTAAATTAATTAATAACTATATAATATCCATTAAATTCGTGTATAATCACGAGACCGTCGATTTGTGTAGTAACCTACTAATCGACGGTCTCCACGAGACCGTCGATATTTATCAAACTACTGAAGACTATAATCGACGGTCTCATTGTTGACGGTCTTCGACGGTCTTAGACAATAATTGTGTGCAAACTTACAAATTAACATTTTTTCTGTTTAAATAATTCTGCTATTATTACTTATACAAATGATAATATTATCGATGAAGTTGATATTTAAAAAAAATACAAATAAAAACCACTCATAAATACAAAAAGGGGAAATCTGGAAAAATAACAATGATCTATCAATTAATTGAGTCATCAAAAAATCATATTAATTATATTATATCATTTTTTAAAGAATATCTTATTTGATTTTTTTACAAATCATCAAAAAAAATTGACACAAATAAACTATCGTCTTATGGCTGGCTACATAAATTAATAACACGAGACCGTCGATTCGTATAGTAACCTACTAATTGACGGTCTCCTACAATCAACGGTCTTTGGAGACATAACCATACCACGAGACCGTCGATATTTATGAAACTACTAACCGACGGTCTCTCTCCATTGACGATCTTCGACGGTCTTTAGAATATATATAACTGTATTGTGCGTAAACTAACACATTTTAATAGATTTTTAAATTTAAAAAAAATCGAGATTATACTACTACTTATATTAATGATATAGAGGGAGTTCATGTAACATAAAATCTTAGACTTTAAACAAGAAAATAACAAAAAAAAACAAGAAAAAAAAAAGAAAAGAAAAGAAAAAGTAAAAGAAAAAAAGAGAGAAAAAAACATGGACCTTAAACAAGAAAATAACAAAATAACAAAAAAAAAACAGAAAAAGGAAAAGAAAAGAGAGACAAAACATAGTTTTGCTTATTGGCCGGCTAAATTAATTAATAACTATATAATATCCATTAAATTAATGTATAATCACGAGACCGTCGATTTGTATAGTAACCTGCTAATCAACCTTCTACTACAGTCGACGGCCTTTGTAGACATAAAACTATACCATCAGACCGTCTAAAGTTATCTATAAACTACAAATCGACGGTATATATTAGAATATATACAAATGTGCATAAACTCACAATTTATGTATGTATTTTTAAAGCTAAAACATCGAAATTATACTACTGATACTAATTACTACTGTTAATAATGATATAAATAAAAATATTAAACATTAATATTTATTAAAATTTAATAGCATTTTTATATTCCAATATATTTCATTGTCTTAAAATAAATAAATAAAAAAAATGATTTAAAAAAAAAATGGCATGTAAATTATGTTTTATCTTATTCATTTTTAAACCGTATTTGTTATTGTACAAATTATAGAAAAAAATACTGAAATCAATAAATTATTATCTTAGAGAATTTTCTTATTGACCGGCTAAAATAATTAATAATTATAATATATCCATTAAATTAATGTATAATCACGAGACCGTCGAGTTGTATAGTAACCTGCTAATCAACCGTCTACTACAATCGACGGCCTTTGTAGACATAAAACTATACCATCAGACCGTCTAAAGTTATCTATAAACTACAAATCGACGGTCTCTCCCCATTGACGGTCTTCAACGGTCTTTAGAATATATACATGTACAAATGTGCATAAACTCACAAATTTATATGTTCATAGTTTTACTGTACTACTACTAACTACTTCTACTACTAATAATATAGATCTAAATAAAAATATAAGACCTTGATATTTATTGATAAATTCAATAGCATTTTTATATTTCAATATATTTCATTGTTAATTTGTTTATCTAATTTGCTGCATATCAATATCCTATTTCCCCATATTTTTTATATTTTCCCCTTTTTATCTAATCATTTCTTTCCCCATTAATATCCTTAAATATTGACATAAATAAAGTATCGTCGTAAGAAATGTTAATTGACCTATTATTAATTATTTCTAAATTATTCTTATCAATTCATCGCGAGACCGTCGATTTGTGTTATAACCTACTAATCGACGGTCTCCTACAATCGACGGTCTTCGACGGTCTTTGGAGACCGTCAAAGACCGTCGATTTTGTGGAGACCGTCGATTAGTATCCCCGATAAATATCCCCCCTCATTTAGCAGTCGCTTGCCTATGTCTGAACAGTCGCAACTTCTTGGTACGCAACTATGTTCCGAATGTTGTTGGACATGCGCATGGACTTGAATTATTTCTAAAAATTCCTATTTTCGGTTTTGATATTTCCTAGAAAGCGGAAGGTTAAACACAAGTTTTTTCGAAAACATGGAAAGAAATAAAATTGTTTGATTAATTACTTATAATGCGCCTTTGTCATTGTATCGTAAGTTATAATGAATTAATCAATATTGTTGTCAAATCGAAAGTAGACAAGGTGGACGTTCAACTGGACAAGCGGAAGAAAAAGTTAGTGTACCGACATTATAGGTTATCCCTTTACTAACAGATTTACCATGGTCCAGTTGCTATCTTCATCGAAGAAAAACGACCTCTTCCCCACACCTGTTAACATTCAAAGTCTGAATAAAATATTGTGAAATACATCAGTCACGGGCAGCACGAAATACCCGAATATACCAAAATATTGCCCAAATACTGTATACCCAAATATTGCCAAATATTGCCCAATTATACTAAAAATAAATGTTAAATACTGAAAACTTGCTGTTTTAATCATGAATACAGTATACACTTTCACTAAGATATAATCAAACATACCCAAATATACATTTTCCTATCATTGTATTTTGAACCAAAATACAGCTAGTACAGTATATGTACTCCATTAAAGCTAATATTTTTTATGCCCCCGCCATGTAATGGCCGGGGCATATAGTGTTACCCTGTTCCGTCATTCCGTCCTTCCGTCTTTCCATCCTTCCGTCCTTCCGCCATTCTGTCATTCCGTCATCATCAGTTTCCGTTCATTATCTTAAGAACGGTTGGACACATTCAACTCAAATTTGACATATGGATATGTCATGAGAAAATACAGGTCAAGTTCGAATTTGGTCATGGTTTGATGATTTTTGGCAGAGTTATGCCCCTTTTACTTTGAAAATAATATGAAATTTTCAGTTTCCGTTCATTATCTCCCTCAAGGTACAACACATTCAACACAAACGTGACATATGGATGCGTCAAATGAATGTGCAGGTCAAGTTCAAATTTGGTCATGGTTCAATGATTTTTGGCAGAGTTATGCCCCTTTCACTTTGAAAGTAATATGAAATTTTCAGTTTCAGTTTATTATCTCCCCAATGGTACAACACATTCAACTCAAATTTGACATATGGATATGTTTTTGGAATGCCCAGGTCAAGTTCGAATTTGGTCATGGTTCAATGATTTTTGGCAGAGTAATGCCTCTTTCACTTTGAAAATAACATGAAATTTACAGTTATCTACCCAACAGCTGTTACATATTCAACTTTAATTTGACATATGGACCTTTCAAAGGAATGGGCAGGTCAAGTTGGAATTTGGTCATGGTTTGTTGATTTTTTGGCAGAGTTATGTCCCTTTCACTTTGAAAATAATATAGATACATCTTAGGAATCAGCAGTTTAAGTTTGAATTTGGTCATGGTTCAATGATTTTAGACAAACTTATCTTTCCTGAATGTTGGAAAAATTTTGAACTTTCAGTTTCAGCACTCATTCTTTTAGCCATTATTTTGATTACAAATATGCAATATGCTATTTAGTCCCCTACCGGTTTACTGGAGGGGACTTTAGGTTTACCCTCCGTCCGTCTGTCTGTCTGTCTGTCCATCTGTCAGTCTGTCAGTCCGTCAGTCCGTCTGTCCACAAAACTTGATCCCACGATAACTTGAAAAGTACTGAAAATATTTTTATGAAACTTGATATATGGATAGATGGCAGTATGGAGATTATGCATGTCTTTTTCCTTTCTTCCTATGTTGAAAATTCTGGTTGCTATGGCAACAAATAGGCTTAAAATATGGCAAATTTTACACATAAACTGGATCCAGTGATAACGCAAAAAGTACTGGAAATATTTTTATGAAACTTGAAATATGGGTAGATGACAGTATGGAGATTATGCACGTCTTTTTCTTTTCTTCCTATGTTGAAAATTCTGGTTGCTATGGCAACAAATAGACTGAAAATATGGCAAATTTTACACATAAACTGGATCCTGTGTTAACGCAAAAAGTAATAGAAATATTTTTATGAAACTTGTAATATGGGTAGATGGCAGTCTGGAGATTATGCACGTCTTTTTCTTTTCTTCCTATGTTGAAAATTCTGGTTGCTATGGCAACACATAGACTGAAAATATGGCAAATTTTACACATACACTGAATTCAGTGATAACTCAAAAAGTACTGGAAATATTTTTATGAAACTTGACATATGGGTAGATGGCAGTCTTGAGATTATGCATGTCTTTTCTGTCCTCCCTATTTTGAAAAAATATTGGTTGCCTTGGCAACAAATAGGCTTAAAACATGGCAAATATAACATTATTTGTGATTAGTCAAAAAGAGCTGAATTTTTTTTATGAAATTGCATCTTTAATTCAAGAGTTATCTCCTCTTTAAGAATTTTGCTTTTAAAAATGTTATATTTTGGTAACAGGGATGTTTCAAATATTAACTTTAGAGTGTCCTTCAGTCCGTCTGTCTGTCTGTTCATAAAAACTGTTTCCTGTGATCACTTTTAAAGAACTTTTCCAACAAATTTACTTAAAATATAGAAAAATTGGAACATTAGTGAATGGCCAATGGCCCTTCAGAATGTTGATGGGGTTCTAACTGGTAGGGGACTTATGGATTGCTTGCAATACTATGATAATGGCTTGTTCTAAAAGGTTAAGACTGAATGATTTCAGTGCCTTGAACATTGTATGGAAATGGCTTGTGTTAACATTGAAAAGTTTTAAGGGCTTTGAACTTAAAATGAAAAAAATAATTAATGCACCATCTGAAATTTTGGCTGCATGCGGGGGCATCTGTGGCTTGATGACACATTTCTAGTTTTTAAATAACATGGACACTTGTATATGATATGAAATTTCAACAAAATTACACCTTAAAAATGTAAGTGTAGACAACAAATATCATATCTTGATTTAGAATTGCAAGTACATTCATAAAGAACCTAATAGTAGATATGCAAATGTCACAACTTTATTTTCTTACAACATCTTATCTGCCCATTTCAACGGAATAAATGAAAGTAATAGCAGGCTAAGTCATATTTTTTTTATAAATATATATCTATTTCTCATTATAACATATATTTTAAACAAACAAAAATAAAAATTGCTATATTTGGGTATATTTGGGTATTTCGTGCCACAGGATATACACTGTTGTTAATAAATTTGACAGTTTTGCTAAAAATTATAAGACTAAATAACCAGATCTTTAAAGTTAAATAATAATGTAATAAATCATTTAACCTTTACTATGTTAATAACTTCCATTTTTCAATTGGAACAAAACCATTTATCTGAATCATCATTTACAAGTAGTGAAAATTTCAAAATTTATTGTGACAGAATAGCGAACAAGCAGACAATTGGATGTGTCTGTTGTACTTGGTCAGCACTGATGCATCAGTATGAGTCTATTACTATGCAGACTAAGGGTTAATACATAATGTTAGGTGATAACTTTTGTTCACTTGATTACATGCCGTGTATATCTCAAGCACAGTTGAGGAAGCTATCGAGATCTGAACATAAGTGGTTCAGGTGCCCTTTGTGCCTGAATTAATGCACAGAGGGACACCTGAGGTGACTTCTTGTAAAGCTGGAAGGTCAGGCCATCCTTAAAAAAATGTTTGTTTGCAGTAACCCGACCCAGAATTTTCAAGGTGGGTAGGTAGGTCGATTTTTTTAATTTTTTTTATTGAATAATACCTACATTTTATTTCTTCTATTAACCTTTAAAAGAACAAAAACAAAGCACAAGGCATAATTTTCTGATTAAAAAACAACAACTTTTTTTATCCAGACCATGAAAAAAACTTTTGAGTAGGGGCAAATTTTGTGAGTCGGTAACATTACTGCAAACAAACATTTTTTTAAGGATGGCCTCACTGTATTACCTCTACTTTGTTGCTAAGATGTGAAACCCAACAAAAAATAACAATCAAAAAACAACAGTGCACAATATTGTGATTGCAAACTGCACTTAGTAAAGTACTGTTTGCATACATATAATGTCCCTTAAATTATATAAAGCAAGCAATAGCTTTTGCAACAGAATAAATTTTGAAAGTTTGAAATAATTGTCTTTATTTTCATTGACATTCAGATTTGTATTTATAAATAACATCCTTGTACTCTTTGTCAAAAAAGTATGGGGTGAGATGGACTGTCTGGTTTATATTTAATTTTGTTGAAATTGTCTATAATACATTTATCTTTGCTATTTGAATAAAAGAAATTTTTTAAGTAAAGTAACGAAGCTAATTGCCACATGGTAAAATTAACAAATAAGCAAATTTTTGGATGTAAATTTCAGGCCATCATAATGATTCACCTTAATTATGAATCAACAAGAAAATTTATTCATGAATATTAGCAAAGATTATCAGTAGTCAATGTGCTCTCGTAGGTAACATTTGAAGTCAGCTTCAGATTTGTCTGTTCTAGGTTTGGTTGGTATCATTATCCCATTGACAAATGGTGCTTGGTAAAACAGCTATCTATAATTGTCTTGTTTATAACTCTAGAAAAAGACTGATTTTAAGCTTCAGTTTATTGATGGGTAGAAAGGATAGTATCTCTTGAATATCTATCACACTGTCAATCACATTGTGCATCACACTGCTCATCATGCTGTTCAACACACTGTTCATAATTTTCAGTCACATTGTTCAACACACTGTTCATCACTGTCAATGACATTGTTATCCCCGCCGATTGAATCAGGAGGGGGAAATAGTTTTAGCGTTGTCCATAGTCCTTCCGTCCATCCGAATTTCTTTTCCGGAGTAGTTCTCTGCAACTACTGGCTGGAATTCAACGAAACTTTATGGGAATCATTAATATCAAGAGGGGATGCGCATATCGTCGGCTTGTTCCGGTCTGACACTTTAACTCAGAGTTATGGCCCTTGATTAGGTATGCAGTATGCATATAGAGTAAAAATCGTTTCCGCGCTACTTCTCTGCAACTACTGGCTGGAATTCAACGAAACTTTATTGGAACCTTCAATATCAAGAGGGGATGCGCATATTGTCGGCTTGTTTCGGTCCGACACTTTAACTCAGAGTTATGGCCCTTGATTAGTTATGCAGTATGCATATAGAGTAAAAATCGTTTCCGCGCTACTTCTCTGCAACTACTGGCTGGAATTCAACGAAACTTTATTGGAACCTTCAATATCAAGAGGGGATGCGCATATCGTCGGCTTGTTCCGGTCCGACACTTTAACTCAGAGTTATGGCCCTTGATTATTTATACAGTATGCATGTAGAGTAAAAATCGTTTCTGCGCTACTTCTCTGCAACTACTGGCTGGAATTCAACGAAACTTTATAGGAACCTGCAATATTAAGAGGGGATGCGCATATTGTCGGCTTGTTTCGGTCCGACACTTTAACTCTGAGTTATGGCCCTTGATTAGTTATGCAGTAAGCATGTAGAGTAAAAATCGTTTCTGCGCTACTTCTCTACAACTACGGGCTGGAATTCAACAAAACTTTATGGGAACCTTCAATATCAAGAGGGGATGTGCATATCGTCGGCTTGTTCCGGTCTGACACTTTAACTCAGAGTTATGGCCCTTGATTAGTTATGCAGTATGCATATAGAGTAAAAATCGTTTCCGCGCTACTTCTCTGCAACTACTGGCTGGAATTCAACAAAACTTTATGAGAACCTTCAATACCAAGAGGAGATGCGCATATTGTCGCCTTGTTTGGGTCAGACATTTCACCTCAGAGTTATGGGCCTTTATGGCCCTTGATTAGTTATGCAGTATGCATATAGAAAAATATTTGTTTCTGCGCTACTTCTCTGCAACTACTGGCTGGAATTCAATGAAACTTTATTGGAACCTTCAGTACCAAGAGGAGATGCGCATATCATCGCCTTGTTCGGATCAGACCTTTTAACTTTGAGTTATGGCCCTTGATAACTTATGCAGTATACAACCAGAGCAATAATCGTTTCCGTGCTACTTCTCTGTAACTACTGGCTGGAATTCAATGAAACTTTATGGGATACGAAGAGGAAATGTGCATATAGTCGCCCAATCTCCACACAGTGATCTCCCCTTAATTCTTCGGCGTAGATCTCTGCCACCAAGGTCCCAATATATCAGAATTTCTGATATATTATATTTTTTCAAAAACTGTTGAATTTACTGCTTTTATCTATCAGTTAAGTTTTTTCTCATTGATTAAACAATGTTAATGGATAAATAAATAAATAATATGAATATTTAGAAATAATTTTAAAAAATATGAGAATATTTTCTACCGAGACAATATTTTGATATTTTATATTTTTTAGCTTTTGAATTTATTTTTCGTTATTTTGTATACTTTAGATAATTTTTTGATAAACTATATCGATCGTAGGCACTAAAAGTTAAAAATAAAACAGAAAGAGAAAAATGACGTTAGATTTTCTTTGTAACGGTCGATATTTACATTTGAATTTCGACGTTACGTCATGTGACTTTCATCATCATGTGACGTCTTTGAAGGCAGTGATTACAATTCTGCTAAGGGAGGTTATCACTGTGAGGAGTTTGATAGTCGCCTTGTTCCGCTCAGCCACTTATAACTCAGATTTATGGCCCTTGATTAGTTATGCAGTATGCATACATCTCATTGGCATTTCCAGATATTTCTATTTAACACAGAGTTATGGCTCTGTTATTGTCCTGAATATTTATCAAGTTCAAAGAATATTACTGTTTATGCCATGATGAATATATAAATAAAGCCTTATGTGTTAGTAATAACCAGTACTCGGCGGGAATATAAATTCAACGAATATTTGCTTGTTCATCACAATTTTCATCACTGTCAATCACATTGTTCATCACACTGTTCATCATGCTGTTCATTAAGCTGTTCACCATGCTATACATTACACTGTTTATCATGCTGTTCATCATACTGTTTATCACACTGTTCATCACACTCCTGCACATTCCTTGCAATAGTGGTCATATTATAGGTTTAGTTTGAACTGTTTAAATGCTCTCTACCTGACATCATCATTGCTTTTAAAGATAATGCCCGGTAGTAGATTTAGTATTTTGTCAGCTTATCTTGTTATGTCACATACATATACAGTCAACTATCGTTATCTCGACATCGCTTTTCTCGATATTTCGTTATCTCGATGAAATTTTAAAAGTCCCGATTTTTTTCCTTCTTTATCTATATTGGAAATATTTGTTTATCTCGATATTTCTATTTCGATATTTTCAGTATCTCGATGAAAAATTTCAGCCCCAACAGTTATTTTCACACTATTATCCTTTGTTTATCTCGACTAATAATTTTCTTTCGTCTGTTCCCTTCAGACGTGTGAAAAACACAAATCTAGACGATAATTGCTCAATTACAGCGCGTGTCATAATGACAATTATGTTTGTAACAAGTTTAGCTGTTTTTATAAAAGTTAATCTATTTAGCGTGTTGATTGACTTATGTCCAAAATGAGTGAATTTTACATTCTTTTTGAATATTCGAACACTGTATCAATTCATTTTTACTTTAAATGTAAATGAAATAGTGAAAGTATAGAAACACTATCGTTGCAATATTGTTTCACAACATCACCACCAAATCATTCAGCGGTCGAACAATCTCGAGAAAGACCCGATAAATAACCCGGGAGGATATCCGAATCAACCATATCCGATATCAGATTCACTATATCGGTGTATTACTGAGTAAATCTCACTATGTGTTTTTATCACAGACACCCGTATTTCCGCTGGTTAACATCCGCCAATGTTACTTTGTCAAATATTGACTAGGCCTATGAAAACAAGATATAGGGATATTATAGTTTATTTGACATAAGGTATGCACATGTCTTTTGTAAAAATCAGTTTCGCTTTGTTCTAACCCTAATATGTTTATCTCGACATTTCGTTATCTCGATATTTTTGGACGGTCCCAATGACTTTGAGGTAACGAGAGTCGACTGTATATGGTTTTCTGATGTGAGACAACTGTTAACATTAGTCTTGGACAGTGTCTTGTTGGACCCTCAGACATGACATGACTGTTTGGATATTGGTTGTTCCTTATTTCCATTAATACACTTAATACAAATATTAATGTATTAATTTGTAGAATTATAATTAAACACAAAATAATTACATAGAAATGTGAAATAACAACAGAAAAAGCAGTTGGTTATGTATGATATTTTACTTGTTTCACATGCAATTTTTTTTTTCAAAGGCATTGATTGAGGTCTATTAAGGAGCAGCAAAAGAGTGTAACTATGGCAAACAGCAGGACCTGATAAAATCCATCGAACATGGTCTGTTAATGACAAGTTCAAAGTGTCTGTAAATAAGGACAATCCAGATTATACAAAAGCTAAAATGCAGTTTCAATGCTTTTTTACAACAAGAGATAATGTTGGTAATTATGATTTTCTGACATATTCTCCCTTTTGACTAAGGTAACATGAATAAGGACAAAATAAGTCACATCATTGCCCAAAGGCTCTGAGATCTGTTATAAATCTGTAAATCCATTTTTATAAGCAGAGTAAGCTGTGTTTATTACTAAGATACAAACAAACTGGATTTTGATAAATTTTTAACTGTCTTACACTGAGATTTAATTATTACACTTATCATACAATGGCATTTAGTATGTTCCCTTACGAAACATGCAGGGGGCTGCCTCTTGATTTCTTGTAATGTAAATATTTAAATGGTTGATTTTAATTATCTTTACAGAATCAAAGCAGAAGAAAGGTCAGGGAAAAAATTGTTTGCAGTTTCCTGTTCCACAGACAAAAAACTCCCATTCTAGAGGCACATAAAAAGAAACTTTCAGGAACTGTATGATAGATTTTTGTTACAAAAGACAAGAGTTATGTGTTAAATATCAATTGACCCAATTAAATATTGGACAAAGAGAGAATTTTGTGAAGTTATCCTGGAAGAATTCATTTAAGTTGGCTGAAACGAAAAATGCAAAAACTTAAATCATTCTGTAAAGTTAAAATTTTGTACCTGGATGACCTCAACTTTGGGGAGAAGCTGTCAAAGATGATGCAAAAATAAAAAAGGGGGTCAAGAGTATACCAGGTATTTGTGGAAAATAGCTTTACATTTTTACAATTCTCAATCTCATCAAAATCAGATCATCCTTTTGCTTTGTTACACCTTCGCTCCTAGTGTAACATTTAGATAATTTTTACTAACTGGTTTTGAAGGAAGATTATCATTAATAATTATTTAAGTGTTACTTAACTATTATGTTATTTGTTTTACTAGGACAATATATCTTAAGTTACGGTACTTAGAATATACTTTTTGTTAAACGTATTGTCAATAAATGTTAATATCATATAATGTAATAAACGTCTCAGTGATAATGATTTATATTTCAATGAAAATAAAGTCATGCTTGAGCGATTATCTAGGCAGGTATAAATACCAGAGCCAAAATTACTGAGTTCCACCCAGTTAGCTCTATAGGTGGAGCATTGGACTGTGAATCAGACGACCCATTGGATTCCCATCTTGCTTCATGTATGTAGAGTTGATGCATTAAAGTCTGTGAAATTGCATTTGACCTTTGGTACTTATAGATTTCCATATTTTCTGAAATCCAAGCTGTCAGAAAATTGGTAACACATAGATAAGTAAAAATCCATAGCTATAGTGAAAACGAATTAGTGTCTTATTATTATAGATAAAAAATAGACTTTATTATAAATCCCTAAACAGCATATCATAAAGCATATCTTTTTTTTTTTGTCTAATAGAAGCCCCTTGCTTCATAGATAGAGGGGTAGTTGCTGGACTATAGGAAAATATCAGGTTTGCAGCATCATATCTATATTTGAATTATAAACAGATAATTAAGTATTTTTTGATCATATTTAAGGACATACAATAATTTCATAATCATTGTATCTAATCAAATGGCTGATTGATTACGGTAGCCATAAAAAGACAAATTGATTAAGATATTTTGTTATAATATTATATTTGCTTTGACTATACCTTATGGCAACAGTGTATGATTTTAATGAAATTGTGGAGCTCCTTTACTCTCTTTTGTTTAAGTTTTTTGTTTTCAAAATGAACAGAATATTGCATTGAAACTTTATTTGTGGATGCAGCTTTAATGTGTATTTATACTTTCCACAACCATTTTTGACCACTAAAAAACAAACTGGTCCAGTGTCCTACAAACTGCAAGTTTGTATGTAGATGCATCTTTATTAGTTCTAACTGCCACACGCATTTTAGCTAATTTAAAAAAAAAAAATGCAAAAATTACAGGAATTATCAGTACCAAGTCTAGTTC